>NC_088920.1:41582500-41645000 GCF_038396675.1 Hydra vulgaris
GATCAACATACAACATACTTGTACTATACATAAAAGTCCTTAAAATGTAATTACTTGTTTTATAAATTTTTTGATTTGATTCGTATTTTTTACCTCTTACATATCTTAAAACCAATGAAGAATTATATGTCAAACTTTTATCAAATGCGTATACTTTTCTTAACTGCAGGGTTCAATGTAAAGAGCAGCTACCTTTAAACACACAGCTTTTAACTTTAAAGTTTAACTAATGAACACCAACCATGCGAGGAGTTAAATTGTAAATAAAAAGTCTATGTTTTATGAAAAACATTCCGGAATTTCAGCTAAAGGTAAATATAAATTTTCAACAATTTGAAATTTATAGTATTTTAGTTATTAGTAAAATCGTAATTATTTGGATCTTCTACAACTTTTGAGTGTTCATTGCCTCTAAAATCACACATTCTTCTAAGATTGTAGTTTTGCTTGTTTGTATTGTATTATTGTTCAAATTATTTATATTTTACTAAGTTGCTAAGGTAAATTACCTTGTCTGACAGTGTTTAGAAAATAAGTTATTTAATATTGAGTTTTAGTTTGAACAAAAAAATATTAATTACATCAAGAGAAAGAGAGTTAAAATCTACATAAATTTATTCAAAATAATAAACTTTTTAACTGTTTTTTCGATTGAAACCACATTAACAATAGCATTTGGCCTTGTGTTAAACTTGTGCGAATTTGTTTGACCTACAAGTAAGGCGTCGGAGTAACAATGTTTACGTCGTGACGTCAATCGAACACCACCCAGGAAAAAAAGTTCTATAGAATTTCTATAAACTTTTAAAACATATGGTCTATAGAAATTCTATAGAACTTTATAAAATTTCTATAGAATGTCTATTAATTTCTATAGAAATTGCTATAAAACTTTATTTTCTATAAAATAAAAAGTAGAAAAAAAAGTTCTATTGGAATTTCTATAGAAATACAGAGATTCTATAGAAATTTTATAGAATTCTATAGAATTTCTATAAACCATATGTTCCAAAATTTAATAGAAATTCTATAAAACTTTTTTTCCTGGGCATCTATAAGGCTGATGATTGCCGTTAGGCAAGAAAATAAAAGTTCCATAATAAAAGTTTTATCCTTTTCGTTTTTAATTATCATTTTGTCGAGTTTCACTTGTTTTGTCCAGAAGGAAATCAACTTTTTTTAATACTTTTGATTAATTTATTAATTTTCGTGTAAAAATAATGAACTTTGTGATGAATAAAACTTGAAGAACTTTGTCTCGAAACAGTTACATAGTTATTTCTCTAAATTGAAAAAATGCAGCTCTTTTGTATAAAGAAACTAAATTAGCAATATTTAGTTGCACTCGTTTTGTCCAATACTGTATATATATATATATATATATATATATATATATATATATATATATATATATATATATATATATATATATATATATATATATATATATATATATATATATATATATATATATATATATATATATATATATATATATATATATAGTGGAGTTTTAGTTATCTTAATTTGGTGTCAACATTATTATTGCCTTATTTTATTTATTGCGCATCCTCTATAGTTTAAGTATAAAGAGATTCTTGTATTATTTGGTAAGTTACATTTAACTCTTTCGCAAGTTATAATTGAGCATATAATATTTTATTAGTGTCTGCCTTTTTCATTTTCTATAATCGTTATTTGCTTCTTTTGAAATAAAATATATTAACAATAACAGTTCAATTACTTAATAACAGTTTCTTTAATTTGTTACGTAATTAATATTAACGTTAAGGCCTTTCCTATTTCAGTTGCTGATTAGAAGACAACATGTTGTTCAAGAAGAGCTCTTCTAACACGGAGAAAAACAAGAAAACCTGGAAAAAGGACTTATTTTATTTTCAAGCCCCATCAAGAAGAAGCAACGTGTCAATTTATGAAGCACCTTTGATTCATTGAATGAACTGTTTGACATGACCAAGATGAAAGGCAAATGGTTGTGCAAAGAGAATGAGAACCTCTACAAACTGCAAATTGAGAGCAAAAGTCACGTTGGTTATTCTATTGGCAAACCTGCTAGTTTCAATACCATCTACCCATCCAAGCGAAAGAGGGCAATGGAAGCGACTGTGTCCACACTTACCAGCTTAGCGATACCTGATTGTTCCGAAAGTCGCACGAACTCATCCGAGAACAGTACAGACAGTCCTTGGGAGGATAACAATGCAGCATCAATGAGCAAAAGGAAGCATAACCTAACAGGTATTGCAAGACGTCTTGTTACATGCTCAAATCTGTCGTCCCAGGGAGCAGCAGTGGTGTGCCGCCAGCTTTCTGGTAAGGGTAATGAAATCTCAACCCCATGTCAATCAGTAATCCACAAGGCTATCTAAACGAGAGCTGCTCATGTGAATAAACACTTGGTGAGCACGCTTCATCTGGAGAAGTGGAGCATACATTTTGACGGCAAAAAGATTGAGGGCTTTGAATATCAGGCCGTGGTCCTCAAGAATAAATTTAAAGAAATTAAGTTGACTGCGCTAAAATTGAATAATGGAAAAGCTGAAACAATCGCAGAAGGATGTGTTAGAGTAGTTCAACCTGTGTAAATGCAATGGTAAAACTAAGACTATGGAAACAGGCGGCTGGAGAGATGAAGAGAAGTTTCTCTACCACCTCACTCGTGTCTTGCGTCACTTAACTGAGAAGAATGAGATCCTCTTTGTGAATTTCAAACAGATCCCAAAGATCAGCAATGCACGCTGGAACTCGTGCCATTCTAGCCCTTCTTGCGTTTATTCTGATGCCAGAAAATCAGATCAGGTTGCGTAAATCTGTCCGCGTTAAAGATTTTGAATAACTATCTGAAGCTCTGAATGACTACCCAAAAGCTTTCAATTGCTTGAAAACCCACTGGAAAACAGGTACCTCTCCAATCAACATTACCCGAAGCAACCAGTGCTGCAAGCGTGTCATCAAAGTTGTACAAGAATTGCACGACTCCTGCCGCAACAAGAACAACCTCCTACTGAGATTCGTCCTCTCTAATAACATTTTCGTGAATATTTGACTTCCTTGTGCGTTTAATGATCCTATATAATGTTGTATGCATGTGACTCTACAGCTTGTGTTCAATTTTGTACCAGGCCTGTAGCAACCGGGTGGGCAGCAGGGGCATTTGCCGACCCACTAATTTTTTTAATAAATAGTTTTGAAGGAATTGACTGAAAAAGTGACTAAAAAAAAAAGAAAGTTCCTTAAAACTATTTTGGGGTAGTACTACCCCCCAATATAATTTTTGTTCCTACGGCCCTATATATATATATTTTCGTGAATATATATATATATATTTATATATATATATATATATATATATATATATATATATATATATATATATATATATATATATATATATATATATATATATATATATATATATATATATATATATATATAATACAGTATGCAAAAAAAAAAATCGTACACTTAAAAAAAATCATAATTTTAGAGATTGCATCAAAAAAATGAGTTTTCTATTAAAATATTTAAAAGTTTTTTTTTGATATCTTATCAAGTATTGTTTTAAGAATCTATCTGTATATTGATGAATTAATTGCTTTTTAAACCATTTTTAAATCATACAGTTCAAAAATAATGTCAAATCGATCAAGTTCCATAGAAATTAGTATCATGTGGGGCCTCCTTTAGCCTTGGTGGTCTCATTTAGATAATTTGGCATTGCGTTGATCAAATTTTGGGTCTCTTCTATTGTTATTTTATCCCATGCCCTCATTATAGCTTCTTTCATGTTGTCTTTGCGTCTATATGCTCGTTTGCCAATTTTTCTATCCGAAATATACCACAAATTTTCAATTGGATTTAAGTCCAGACTTTGAGATGGCCATTTTAAAACATTGATGTTATTTATGTCAAAGTATACCTTCGTTTTCTTAGCGGTGTGTTTTGGATTGTTATCCTGCTGGAGTATGAAATCGCTTCCCATTCTCAATTTTTAAGTATATGGTTGCAAGTTACCATTGAGGATTTCACAATACATTGAAGCATCCATTTTGTTATCAATAAATTTAAATTTCCCTACTTTTTTTCAACCACCCCAAACCACATTTTCTCCTCCATGTATTACACTACCTCGCAAACAAATCAAATTATAAGCTTCTCCTTTTTTCGACACACTTTTTGGACTCTATCCGATGAGACGAGATTGTATTTTGATTCATCTGACCACAAAATTTATTTCCAATATGATATCAGCATTTTTAATTACTTTGATGCAAATTCCAATTGACATTTTATTTGTTTAGAAAATAAAAAAGGTTTATTTCGAACCACTCTACCTCTATATCCTTGTTCTCTTATACAATTTCTGATTGTTTGAGAAGTCACTGTGATGTTATGATCTTCTTGAATTTTAAAGCTAATTTAGCTGCTAAAACAAATCTATTTTTCTTCACAATGATGACATCAATGATATTTTGATCAATTGCACTAGTGGTCTTGCGTTTTCGTCCTCTCAAAATCCGGACCTGAATCCAATTGAAAATTTTTGGTATATTTTGGATAGAAAAATTGCCAAACGAGCATATAGACGCTAAGACAACATGAAAGAAGTTATAATGAGGGCATGAGATAATATAACAACAGAAGTGACCCAAAATTTGATTAAATCAATGTCAAATCATCTAGACGAGGCCACCAAGGCTAAAGGATATTTAATTTAAAATATTTTAAATTAAATATCTTTTAAATATTTTAACGGACAACTATTTTTTTGATGCAATCTTTAAAATTGTACGTTTATTTTTTTTGCATACTGTATATATATATATATATATATATATATATATATATATATATATATATATATATATATATATATATATATATATATATATATATATATATATATATATATATATACATATATATATATATATATATATATATATATATATATATATATATATATATATATATATATATATATATATATATATAATATATATATATATATATATATATATATATATATATATATATATATATATATATATATATATATATATATATATATATATATATATATATATATATATATCAATAAATACAGTTTTTCTTAATGCTAATAATTTTATTATATAAGAAATTTTCGCTTACTTATGCCAGCATCATCAGCTTGTAAAGTATTGCAATAATTTTTAACCGTAATAGTTTATATAAAGTTGTTACTATGACGTCATCGGTTGAACGGCTTCTTTTGTTTTTAAATTTAAAAAATGGCATCCAAAACAAATTTGATTTAAAGCTCATAAACCATTAAAATCGTACCCTATGAGAATAATTATTTCTATCATTGGCACACCAAACCATGGAATATAAGAATTCTTAGTTAAGACAATACTACCAGTCTTAAATGAAAATCCGACACGAATAAAAAGCTATGTAATATGTAAAAAAAGCAGAAAATTGGAATATCGCCAACAATGAGATTCAGTTGTCTTATGATATTGTAACTCTGTACCCGTCAATTCCGTTAAAAAAAGCCACTGTTATACTTTTAGGAAAATTAAAGAACAGTTTATCATATAAAAACTTTACAAAACTAAGTATACCTGAAACAAAACAACTCATACAACTTTGCTTATATCAATGTAATTTTAATTGGAACAATGAGATTCACGTAATGGAGAACTCTGGACCTATCAAATTTTCTCTCGTGGTGGTTCTTGCGTAATCTTTTCTTCAGTTCCATGAAAATAATGCAATTAAAATGGCGTTGGCGATAAATCCTGCACTTAATATTTTGAAATATATTTGATTTGATTTGATTTGAAAATCTGAAACCATTTTTTGATTTGATTCTGATGCTGATTCTCCCCAGAGCTTACTCCATCTGTAGTAAACATCATTTGGAAAACGAAATAAATTTTTTAACTGACATGTTTACCGTAAGATTGGGTGGCTTTGGCCCTTCGGGATTTTTAGGGATTACGGGCCCTACGGGACTTTAGCCCAAGCAAAATTTTTGTTTAAAAATGGTTTAAAATCAAAGTATGCCGGTTAATGTTTAGTAGCAAATTGTGGGAAATTTATTATTTCTTTAGTCTAACTTAGTTTATTTAACTCGAGTCTTTGTGATATTATTGTAAGTTGCACTTTAGAAGAAGCACCTAAAATCTGAATTTTTTTAGGTGTGTAAACTTTTACATCGATAGCAGTACCTGGAGAAGGTTTTTTATTGGAATATACACTGAATCAATTTTAAACCATTAGTGTTTGATTCTATCTTGTTTTGAAAGCTTAACAGTTTATTACTTTTTTGCAATTGAGATTTAAAAAAAATAGGTTGTCTTTGGCCCACTACATAGGGTGACATTGGCCCGGGCTAAAGTCACCCCATGTATTAGAGTAAACCTTTTTTAGTGATCATTTATAGATATTATGGTAGTTACTATGTTGGAATGAAAAAATTTGTAGTAGTAATGCAATAGAAAATCAGTATAACAGTTTGTATTAGTAAATAGCAAAATTTGTTTAGTTCTTAGTTTAAATATGCCACAAAATTACAAGCCAAATCGTGGAAAAAGAAAATATGTTACTTATACTTTAGAACAGTTAAACAATGCATTAAAAGATTTAAAGAATGGTTTAATTACTCAACGACAAGCAGCTTTGAAATACGATATACCAAGATCAACATTAAAAAATAAAATAAAACAAACATATCCTAAAAAGTATGGTGGTCAGCAAATATTTACATCAAAAGAAGAAGACATGTTTAAGGCATATGCAATAAAATCATCTGAGTTTGGTTTTCCTGTTGATAAATATGATTTAAGATGCATAGTAAAAGGGTATTTAGAGAAAAAAGGCGTTGTTATACCTCAGTTCAAAAATAATTTTCCAGGCATTTTTGTGGCAATGCTAATGGTGAATTGCTACCACCTTATGTTGTTGACAAAGCTGAGTCGTTATGGAATACATAGATGGAACATGGGCCACCAAAAGTACGTTATAACAGATCAAAAAGTGGTTGGTTTGACTCAACATGTTTTGAGGACTGGTTTTTCTCTTTACTTCTTCCAAGCCTTAAGAAGGCTCAAGGAAGAAGTGTCATTATAGGTGATAACGTATCTTAACATTTGAGCATTGCAGTACTGGATGCATGTCAAAGCAATAACATAGGATTTGTGGCATTACCAGCAAACTCTACACATCTCACGCAGCCATTAGATGTTGCCTACTTTAGACCTATGAAGATTAACTGGCGCAAAATATTATGTAAATGGAAGGAGAAAGGAAAAGGAAGGAGAGTTGCTTCTCTTCCTAAAGATGAATTTCCTAGACTTTTAGGCCGTTTAATTACCAACTTAAATGAACATGGGAATGATAACCTTAGAGCTGGTTTTCGCAAAGCTGGAATTGTTCCATTAGACAAGTCATGTTGTAATGTAGGTTTAGACTCAACTACTGATTTAGTAAGCCAATCATTTTTAGATCATTTATGTAAGTCACTGGATGATCCCTCAGATGGTTCTAAAAAACCAAAGCAACGTAAAGTATGTGCTGTCCCAGGTAAAAGCTTATGTTCAACAGATATATCATCTTGTGTTATAAATGAAAATAATAGATTAAATTCAAATAATGTAGATACACCTATCAGTATTATAAATACAATTGAGACCAACAACATTGACTTTGCTGGCCCAAGTACAAATACTGGAACTACTGAGACTTCTAATCTAATTTTTGCGGATGTAAATTTAGTCGTAGAAAGTCATACAGAATCTTTAGATCATTCAGCATTAGGCAAAAAGAACTTTCAAAATATTGATAAAACAAAAAATATTTGTGAAAAGGAGTAATTGTTAAATCTTGTAGAGAATTGTTATGTAATTGTTAAATGCAATGGAGAGTTAAATCCTGGACAGGTTTGTTTATTTATTTTGAATTATTTATATTTAGCTAATTAATTAGTAAACTTTATAACTAATTATTTTAATAACTAATATTATTTAATGTAATAACTATTGAATAATTTTAAAGTAACTTTCGAAATTTTTTTTTCTGCAGTTGAAAAAATTAAGAAAAAATGGAGTAGAAATTACTATTATGAAAAAAAATGGCAGCAGTTTTTTTCCCTAGTCTGAAATAGTCGATTTTATTGAGGAACCAAAGAAAATTTCGAAAAGAGGAATTTATTCAGTTCCAAAACTTTTTCACTAAATTTTTTAAAACATTTATTTAGTCATTTTTGTTTACTTTATACCTAAACTGTTTTGTTTACTTGGTACCTATACTTGTTTAGTTTGTACCTATATTTTATTTACTGTATACAAGAACTTTGTTACTAAATCTTTTTTTGTTTTGTAAATTTTATTTTTGTAAATTTATTTTCTTTGCCTAAATATTGTTGTTTTTATTGTTGTTTTGCTTCCTTTAGTCCCTTTTTACAGGGTTGGGCCAAAGTCACCCTAACACACAGGGCGACTTTGGCCCACCATTTCAACCACCCAAAAGATACTTCAGGTAAATAATTTTCAAATGGGAGACAGATAATTCTAACTGTTCTTTCTATGTACTTCTAATAGTACTTAGTGTTTGAGGAAATAACTTTTGTGGCTTTCATGCAATAGACATTAAGGTGCAAAATGGGCCAAAGCCACCCAATCTTACGGTATTGAAAATGGGTACGATGAAAAGCTGTTGAGGAATATTACACACCAATTTCATCAAAAAAGACGAAATATAAACATAATTATATCAAAATGCAATAATCTTCCTGAAGTATTTTTACCATGGGTTTGGAATATTTTTCGAAGTTTTGGTAAAAGTCCAGGTCTTTCGCCAAAACTTCAAAAAATATTCCAAAAAGCAGGATGCAGAGCAGTATTTAAATCAAACCAAAATTTAAGATTTTTATTAATATCAAAAAGCAAATCAAAACTATCTAGTCTTAACCAGCCTGGAACTTATATAATAAAATGCAACTGTTTCAAAGTTTACATAAGTGAAACAAATATGCAGATAAATACGCGGATGTAACAACATCAGAGAAGCATTAATGAAAAGAAACCTAATCAATCTGCATTAGCATTTCGTAAAATCTTTTGCAAAGAAGTTATCATTTGGGAAAAAAAAAAGAAAAAGTTTGAAAGAAAAATTAGAGAGGCACTAGAAATACGAAATAATATGTGCTCTGCGCGAAATCATCTAATAAGAAATAAAAACTATGTACAGTGGGTCAGAAGCCGGCAAAACCATACAAAAAAGTTTTGAAATTTTGAAAAAGGCAAATTTTGCTCAATATATTAATAAGCCAGAAATTATATTTTATTAAAAAATAATTTTTCAATAAAACGCCATATTTGTTGTTTAAATATTTCCTTTAATACTTTTTATCAATAACAACAAAAAAGTGTGAATCTTTTGAAAACTTTGATTTCTTATTTTAAAGAAGTTTAAGTTTATTTTTTAACTTATAAATGACTTATATAGTATTATGTTAATATTTAAATCACATAAAAAAAAATATTTTGCATTTTATATAAATATTTTCAACAATGCAAACATCAATAATTTTGAGTTATAAGTTTTTATTTTTTTCAAAAATATTTAAAACCATCGGATCAACCTGTATCAACCGCCTAAAATGATATATAATTGAATACCAATATGACATTGATCTTGTGGTATAAAAATTGGCTGCCTAAACGAATACACTTTTAAATTCAATTAACTACGTCCACGTTTCTTGATCGTTAACAGAAATTTAAGAAGATTTGAAATTTAAAAACTGCAGTTTGACTTTATAATAATTTTTATTAAAGACATAAGTTTAAAATTAAATATTTTTGTATTTTTTAATTGCTTTCCAGTAACTTCCTCGTATTTAACCATTATTCCTAATTTTTTATGCTACCGTTTTAAAGTAATAAAAACTCAGAGACTGTGATAAAATATGAATTATATACTTCTATGTAGTACAAGTTTGGGACAAAATATTTATTATTTATTTATAATTTCATTTTAAAATATAATTTTATAATATTTAAATAATTTAAAAAATTTTTAAAATAATTTAAAAAATATTTAAAAAATTTAAATAATTTTAAAATATAATTTTATAATAAAATTATATGTAATCGATAAAAAAAACGATAACAACCGATGAGAATTAAAGGAAAGGAACTGAGTTTCATAGTTACTGCTCATAAAAAAATTACTTTATTAAAAACATTTTAAATTACTTTCTTTCAAATTAAAAGTATTTTATTGAACAGACAATCTCTTAAAAAATGGATAGGAGATGTCTTATGAATTATATAATGGAAAATAATTTACTACAAAATGATGACTTACATGCAAAGATTTTGAGTTTTGTTTCCCAAAGCAATTTTGAAGAATCTAATGATAACTTGTCAATTATTTCAAAATTCATTTACCAAGCTAAAAAAAAGTGGAAAAAATCGAATAGAACAAGTGCAGTATTTGAAAAAAGATATAAAGTATGGTTAAACCAAACTATATTTGGCTGTAAAGAAAAAAATCGAAACAAAAACCTGTGGTATGTTTACTTTAACTATGTGTAAATTTATTATAACGTGTATAATTTATTTGTATTATTATTACGACGATTTAATAATTGATAAAATAATATTATACTTTATGGTGGACGCCCTTCGATTTTGTTTGAAGATGCGTCTGTGAGAACTAAAGATCGCATAATTAAAGAGCTTTTGAGTAAATATAATTTAACGAACTTTTATATGCAGCAAGTAAAAGTTTGAAAAGGGATAAAAGGTTTATAGAAGCAAAAGTGGTTAAAAAAATATACAACAAAGAATTATCGACAGAATCACTTACTTCAGAACAATCATTAGCGCTAGTCTTAGATGCTAATTTATCCAAAGAAACTTATCAGCATTTAAGAAACAATACTCTTCCATTCAGCTCTCTATACCCATCCTATCATATTGTAAAAGAGGCTAAAAATAAATGCTACCCTGAAAACATTCAGGTCAGTGACTACTCTGCATAGGTTCCATTACAAGCTCTTCTTTTTCAATCATCATGAAGAATATGTTCAGCTTATAGTGTTGTGTTAAATTCACCTGTGCTTAAAGATTGTACTAAACTATTTATAATATACAAAGCTGGTTTTGATGGTGCAACAGGACAATCTGTTTATAAACAACTATCAGATGTTTCTAGTGAACTTCATACAGATTAATCACTTTTCATAAATTGCTTGGTTCCTCTAGAACCATATTGTTTCAAAGATGACAAAAAACAGGTTGTTTGGAGAAAGCCGAAACCATCGTCAACTAATTACTGCAGACCTCTGAGATTTAAATATAGAAAAGAATCAAATGAAGTAATTCTTGCAGAATATAAGTCAATTATGGCTTCTATTAAAGAGATAACATTATCTGTTGTACCTGTTTTATTGGAGGACGGCACAACAAAGAAAGTTGAAATACAACATATTGTAAATTTAACAATGATAGATGGAAAAATTCAAACTATTATTTCCACAGCAACCAACTCATACCAATGCTGTTCAGTGTGTGGTGCATCTCCAATCGAAATGAACAATTTATCTTTAGTTGTTCAAAAAAAACTTTAGAAGGCAATATAAAACATTGCGTTTCAACTTTGCATGCTTGGATAAGGTTTTTAGAATGTATGCTCCATATCTCTTATAAGATGCCGATTATAAAGTGGCAGGCTAGAAATCAAGACGAAACAAATATTGTTAAACTGAGAAAACTTGAAGTCTGTGCTGAATTTCGAACAAGGATAGATCTTGTTATAGACCAACCGAGAATAGGTGGGGCAGGTACATCAAACGATGGCAACACAACTAGGCGATTTTTTCAGCAATACGATGTCTCAGCTAGTATAATGAACATCGATGTAGATCTTATGAAAAGGCTTCATATTATTCTAACCACAATATCAAGTGGTTATGAAATTAACTCATCCAAATTTAAAACATTCTGTTGGGAAACTGCTTCGCTCTATGTATTCCTGTACCCTTGGTATCCTATGAACCAAACACTTCATAAGATTTTGAATCATGGCTATGAAGTCATCGAACTATTTACTCTTCCATTAGGTATGTTTTCTGAAGAGGCTTAAGAGGCTACCAATAAGGTTTTTAAGATTTTTCGTGAAAATTTTACAAGAAAATGCGATCGGAAAAAAAACAATATAGACCTTTTTCATCGCCTTTTATGTGCATCTGATCCTTTAATTTGCTCATTAAGAAAGAAGATACATAACAAAAAAAAAAAAAGTCTACCATCTGGTGTACTTGAACTATTGCAAGAGCCAACGATAGAATACTCTGCGTAAAACATAAATTTAAATAATATCCTTGTTGTTAATTTTGTTGAGTAAAAACGGAATTTTTTATAAATGGAAAATAAATGAGTTTTTTAATAATTTGCGTAATTATGTAATAAAATTTAAAGTTTTTAAAAAACAAATGTTATTTTTTCCACAAATTATGTTTTTCAATATAATAAACTGTTTCTAATTTAAAAAAATAAAAAAATTTTGGTATAAGAGGTTTTGGCTAGAAAATGTCACTTTTGACCCACTGTGCTATGTTTTGAACGCCATCTTTTAAATTTAAAAACAAAAGCAGCCATTCAACCGCTGACGCCAATAGTAACAATTTTATATAAACGACACCTTTTCAAGATGTAATTGAGAACTTGAAAGTTATAATTAAGAAACGTAAGATGTAATTGAGCAGATGAAAGTTATAATTAAGAAACGTAAGATGTAATTTAGAACATGAAAGATGTAATTAAGAAACGCAAGGTGTAATTTAGAAGATGAAAGTTGTAATTGAGAAACCTAAGATGTAATTTGATGGTAATCTGATGGTCTTCTTTGAGTAATCCGCGTTCTTTATATTTATTTTTAATATTTATTTTCTTAACGATATCTTGACTTGTTAACTTTTATTATTGTAACAAAGCTTTATTTATTTAAATTGTAATAAATATTGTAATAAAGAACAACAACAAAAAAAATTTAGAACATGAAAGTTGTAAACAAGAAATCGTAAGATGTAATTGAAAAGATAGAAGTTGTAATTGAGAAAAGTATAAAGAATACAAAGTTCTTTGTATTTTGAACTTTGAACTAATATACTTTGTAATTTAAGGCTGGAAATAATAACATAATATCAATAAAATATACAAAGTCATGAAATAGGCATTTGAGATATAGGCGGTAACTGGAAAAATCCTATTGGTTGTCAATTAAAACTTTCTTTTATTTTTGCTTGTGAAAAATTTAATTGAGATTTCAGATGAATAATAAATAAAACACAAATAATTTATTTGCATAAAAATTTAAAAGTTAAACAACGTCATTAAAAATTATTGCAATATTTAGTTAAGCACCAACTTGGACGTCTTCCATATTTAAAATCGTTGCGTAATGCGTGGTCGTATGTTGTACAGCGCGTGTACAATCACCTCTCATTATTGTATTTTTTGCCGCAGTAATAATTCTTTCTAAATACTGCATTCGTTGTTCCATAATCCCAGTACCGAATACAGGTGGAATGCAAATAACATTTTTAAGGTTTATTTTTATTTTAGACTAGATAGCTTCTACTGGATTTAACATTTGGCTGTAGGGTCCTAATCGTAACAACTGAGCCGAAGAATTTTCAAACACCCTTTCCAAACGAGCGTGACATGGAGCGTTGTCTGTTACGACGACCAAATCCCCTAAATGATTCCCGGATGTAACCCACTGGTTAAACAAAGCCAACATACACTCGTTAAAAGAACCTGCTTTAAATAATCCTCTGCAAGTTTCCATCATGACGACATTTGTTGTTGATATAGCTGCAATCAAATGTATGTTTGCACCTTTTAAAGAAGGTATTTTCATTATTGCTCTTTTCCCCTGTTTGACACGTCCTTGCGTTTTTCTACAAAAAAGATTAAAACTTGTTTCATCAAACCAAACTATCTGAAGACCATTTGTGATGTGTTCGTAACATATTCAGCTCTTTTTTGTTTGTTTTCATTACTATTCATTGTAGTAGGCTTCTTGTGCACTTTTTTAAATGAAAATAGCCTGCCTTCGAGGTAATTGGCAATTGTGGTTATGTTGACGCTAATATTATATTGTCTTAATATACTTGTATTAATGGCCACCAATGTCAACTGACAGTCACTTTCAATCCATGTTAGTGTTTCTTCGATTTGATCATCGGTTAGTTTTTTTGGTTTAAAACCACCTCATCTAATAAAATTTAAATTTCCGCTGCGGTTCCAATTGAATGCTGTCTTATATTTAACACTTAAAATTTGTGCCAGCGTCACCCAATTGTTGTTTCGCTCAGCACATTCAGTTAATCTTCTTCTATCATTCGATGAAGATAAAACTAATGTTTTCTTTCAACTCGTTCAGTTGTATGTATTTAATGCCTACAAATTGGACAAGGTGGTTCTGGTTGTTCCAGAAGTGGTTGTAAACAAATTTGGTGAAATAAATGCTTGCACAGATTTAATTTGATAACAGACTTTCTACTCATAGTGCATTGACAAATAACACAACGATCTTTCAATTTCATTACTGTATTACTATATTGCTGGTGCATACAAATGCTGAATTTGATATTATTAACTTATTAAAATACATGTCCAAGAATCTTTTATAATGACCTTTAAGCTTACATCGAATTTGCGATTACAAATAATGTATTCTCATTTACATATTACGATTTCTTAATTACAAATTTTGTTTTTCAAATTACATATTGCGATTTCTTATTTACATGTTGGGTTTCCCAATTGCATTTTAAAATTTCTTAATTACATGTTGCGTTTCTTAAATACATATTGCGACTTCTAAATTACATGTTGTATTTTCTCAATAACATCTTACTTTTCTTAATTACAACTTTCAAGTTCTTAATTACATCTTGAAAAGGTGTATAACGGTTAAGAATTATTGTAATATTTTACAAGCTGATGATGCTGGTATATATCATCATCATCGCATCACCATCATCATCATCATCATCATCATCATCATCATCATCATCATCATCATCATCATCATCATCATCATCATCATCATCATCATAATTGAATGTTAATAAACTTCAATTTATACCAAAAAATTTAATTGCAGGAAATCATAAATGTTTTAACAACTGAAATATCAATTAATCGATATATTTCTGAAATACTTGTTTACATTTCAAGGTTGTTTACAAATAATAAGATTACAAACTTTAAGTAGACACCTTATGAAAATGAATAAAATAATAATGGTTATGTTAATAAAAAGAATATTTATAGTAATAATAATATTTTATTTTAATAATAGTAATAATGATAAAGTAACTATAATAATTTAAATAAATCAATATTAATTTTCAAACATATGTATGTATTTTGTATATATAAACAAACGTTTATACATACAAAGTTACAGTTACAACAGTAATAAACTGACAAAGCGTAACCACTAACGATGACATAAACGCAACTATTGCTAAAAAAATTATAAAGATTTATTAAATATATTGATAATAGTTTTTTTAATAACCAAATATATTGCAAATATTATGACCAAATAAATAAAATATAAATAGAAAAAAACTGAGAAAATCAAAAAAAAAAAAAGTTCCAACAAGCATTACAAACAAAACCAAAAATTACAAACAAAACCAAAAATTACAAACAAAACCAAAAATTACAAACAAAACCAAAAAGTACTTTTGGAAAAAAAGAACAAAACATAAGATTAAAAAAAATAATAAAATAATTAAAAAATAGTTCATTTAATATTACACACATGAGTGGAATTTCACACATTTGTGGAATATTATAAAAACACTATTATAAAAAGATTTATTTAGAATTATTTATTTCTGTTTTTTTATAATACATTTTTAATGGGATTTTTTTTTATTATCTTGTTAACTTACTTTTATAGTTTTTGTTGTTATGCATACATACATACATACATACATACATACATACATACATACATACATACATACATACATACATACATACATACATACATACATACATACATACATACATACATACATACATACATACATACATACATACATACATACATACATACATACATACATACATACATACATACATACATACATACATACATACATACATACATACATACATACGTATGCATGTATGTATGTAAGTATGTATGTATGTATTTCATATTTGTGAGTTGCATAATTGTTTACATAATTATGTAAACAATTGTTTACATAATTATGTAAACAATTATGCAAAAAAATAAATAATGATAAAAATTGAATTTTTGAGATGTTTGGATGGTTTTCTCAATATAACATAACGCGACATCCGACTGGTTTTGGTCAGATGCGTTACATTTCATTGTATTCTACAATACTTTATTTTGTATTTTTTAAGAGAACATTTTGACTAAATGTCTTTTTAATCAGTTATAAAAAACATTTACAATTTTATAATTAACATCAAGTTAGAAAATATACAAGAATTGTATATTTTCTAACTTGAATTAAAATTGAAGTATTTAACTTTATTGGTTTAGGTAAAAGGTTAGGATTAAGGTCAATTACTTTATTTTTATGTATATTACTAAATTATTTCTAAAAACTAAGAATAAAAACATATAACGATAAAAACTGAGAATATAATGATTTAACTATTTTGTATTTCCGAAATTAAAACAGCTATAAATTTATTGACATTTTATTAAGTTTAACTATTGCATAAACAAATAAAAATTTTTTTGTTTGTTTGTTTTGTAACGCAATGTTATTGGAGTTTAAAAACATTCCATCGGAAATTCCTGATTATTGGTACTTTCCCTCTAAAATTTATAATCTATATATACTTTTTTTTTTAAGTACTTTCCCATTAATACTTGAAATAATTCAACATGAAGCGTTTTTGCTTTTTATATACTTTTTTATATTTAACATTTGTAATGGTTCTTATTTGTTCAAACTTGAATGGTCAACCTTTACATTTATATGGCAAACCACTAAGATGTAAGTTAAATAACGATCAAAAGATAATGTTTTTTACGTATGCAGGTTGGTTAACATGCAATTTAAGTTGCTCGTGTACCAATGGTTTACGTTATACCGGATGCGAAATGTGTTGCTGTCCGAATTTTGAACAAGAGCCGATATATAGTGATAAATATATTTTTGGAAAACTAAAGACATTATTATAAATATATATGGCTACCAACTAAAGATGTTTACAATCAGTTGTTCATAACTTTTACGAATTAAAACTAAAAACTTAAAGTACCAAAAATTTTATTTATATATCTATATATATTTAGTTCTTATTTATCATTTTAACTATTTTATTTAATATGTTTCCCTAAAATAAATTAAAAATATTTTTTAACTCTATATTTATGCGTTATGTGAATTCCTAATAGTCCAATAATTAAAAAAAAATTGTTATGTGATTAAGTCAAGTAATTTTTTTTTTCTTACACTTTTTACGTTTAATTAGGGGTCGTCCATAAAGAACGTACGCCAAAAATTTTGAAATTTGAGACCCTCCCTCCCCTCGTTGCCATGAGTACTTTTAGTCCCCACCCCCTTAAAAAGTATATGCTTTTTCAAATACCGCCCCCCCCCCCTAACTTTTTATTTTTCAATGAAAAAGTTTATTGAAAAAAAAAAGGTGGAGGATGTACTTTAGATACTTTATACGACCCCAAAGTCCTTTGTTTGCGGCACAGGATCCCAATTTGAAAAAAGTCTTTAAGTATATATACAAATAATAATTTTAATAAAGTTAAATTCTCCGTTTACTATGAGTGTGCTTGGCCGAGAGGTTAATGATTTATATGTCGACGGCTGAGATTTGAGTTCGATTCCCGGTCGAGTCATATTGCACTTTTTTTTGTTTTAATAACGATCAAATAAAAATAAACTATACTTAAGGCGGACGTTTTTTTCAAACACCCCTCTTTAGTAAGTCCGTAAAAAAATGAGTCTTCGCGGATCAGAAATATTGAAAATAAACCCTAAAACCGAGTGCCAAGGGTAAGCTACCCATATCCCTTAATTGGGGAGGGAAAAAGAGAGGGGGAAGCAGCAAGTTTTGTGCTCTTTTGCAAATTTAGGGAGCTTTTTATTTTAGAAAAACCTTGCGGTAAAATTTGGAAGACTTTGAGCCCCTAATGATACATTTTTTTTAGGGGGCCTCCAACCCATTAGCCATGGTAGTGCTAAAACCTGTTTTTTGTTGACTCAAAAAATAGGTTGCCTGAAATACGTCTTACTCAGGGCCAGTATATAATGGATGGCATGTTTGCATGGGCGCCCGCAGACTTTTTTGTTGTTCCAGATAGGACACTTTCTCACATAATGCAAACTTTAAACTTAAATATATTTATACTTATGCCAGATGAGGAGGTTCCCCCTGCCCAAACGTCCAAAAATCCTGCGGGCGCATATGTATGTGTGTGCATAGAGGGAACTATACCCTCTACTCCCTATGCCATACATCTTTTTATGCAAGCAAACTAGGATCTTTAGTCAGAACTTTAACTTTTCTATTGATTAGCTGGTTAATTGAGATAAATTAGCAAATCAATGTACGTACTTTTAAATTGAACCCCCCCCCCCTCATACGCTTTCGTACGCTTTTTGAAGACCTCCCCCCTATGAGCGTACGTACTTTATGGACTGCCCCTATGTAGATAAAGAAAAATATGTTGTATGACACAAGTTAGTTAAAAATAAAGTAAATATAGACATTTGGTTTTGTTTATTTTATTGATTGATATAAATAAACCAAAAACTTTTTACCAATTATTATTTTGATATTAATTGATAATAAATAAAAACGAATTTTTTTTTAATGGTTTTAATTTAGTCCCCAGGGCCTAGATATTATATAGCTCAACTGGTTATATACTTTAAGAATTAATTTATCTTAAATTCCACTTTTTTGAGTGAGAGAGTTTATCTCTTTAAGACATACCACATAACTTTTTTGCTTGAAGAATAGCTTTTAGAAAAACAATTTCTAAAGCCACTACTTACCAGGCTAGATGCCGGTGTTTACTCCAATATCAAAAGAGTTTGGCGCAAGTTAATTCAATCTATGCAGTAATAAATTTCAGTAATTTATTAAAAAAAAGTTTTATTAAACAGCAACCTTTCAACTCTGGTGAAGTTTTTGAACGCACGCAATTAGTCACTGAATTTTAAAACGAAACTTTTCTTCCGCTCGACATCAATGAAATTAATCACTCGAAATTGCAAATTGCCAATATGTTTGAAGCACCACCATCTCAATTTTTGTCATCATCATTATCTCAATCAGCAAAATTTATTCTAATACCACCATCACCATCACCACTAAAATCACTATCACTAACATAAAAACTTGTAACCATCTTAGTTTCTGCTTTCTGAATCTTCACCAAAAATATCTAGCATCCGCGTAAAACTGGCGCAAACCTATTACCCATAACTACCCATAACAACCCCATACTACTTTTTTGAGCACTAATCCGAATATTAAAATACAGGGTGGTGCAGAGGAAACGCGTGTTTTTCAATATTGAATTACTGGGACACAATGGGTTGAAAATAATAAAAACAAGTATTAAATGATTTTAAAACTTGTTTTTATTAATGCAGTTTTTAAAATTACATACTATATTTAGGTTTGGAAAATAATTTCTTTGAGATGACGTCCTTCTTGCTGGATACAAATTTGGATCCTCTTCTGAAAATTACGGACGGCTCTCTCCAACATTTCATTTGGCACGGCTTCAATTTCCTGACGAATGGAATTCTTAGGGTCAACGAGTGTGCGAGGCTTGTTCATGCACACTTTTGATTTCAAATATCCCCACAAAAAGAAGTCACATATCGACAGGTCGGGTGAGCGAGGGGGCCAGTGAGCATCACCAAATCTTGAAATCACATGTCCTGAGAACATTTGTCGAACCACTTCTATGAATGCTCTTGCCATGTGAGCTGTGGCACCATCCGGCTGAAACCAAATGCCTCTCATGTTCACTTGACGCCTTTCAAGTTCTAGATGAAGGAAGTTGTTTAACATTTCAACGTAGCGAGCTGATGAAACAGTAACTGCAATTCCTTCGTCTTCAAAAAAATAGGGTCCAACTTTGAAATGCAGCACCACACTGTTACCTTTAAACTGTGTAGAGGTCTTTGCTGTAATTCTTGTGGGTTCTCCGATGCCCAATACCGACAGTTTTGAATATTGACTTAACCGTCAAGATGTAAATGTGCTTCATCACTCATGAAGACTGTAGCATCGGGATCTTCAGTAAACATTTCATCCATTATGCGACAAAACTCTCTGCGCTGTACAAAATCCCCTTCATTAAGCTGCTGGGCGATCATTATTTTGTACGGATGGAACTTGAGGTCATCATGTAAGATGCGGTGAAGCGAACGACGTGACATACCCAGCGCTACAGCATGTCGTCTAATTGATCGTCTAGGACTAGTAACAACTGCCGTTCTGACTCGGTCTACATTTTCCGGAGTACGAACTGAACGAGGAGGACCAGGTGGTTTCTTTTTCATCACAAAACCAGTACTTCTAAACGCTGCAACCCATCGGAGTACGATATTTTGATCAGGCGCTGCACCTCAACGTCCAACTCTAAAATATTGACGGAAAAGACGTTGCACTGTGACTACAGAACCATTGTTTCTAAAAAACTGCTCTACAACGAACACACGATGTTGTACGCTCCAATCCTCCATAGTGACTGAAACGGCATTGTTTGGGCCATCTGCCAACATTCGTTCAAGGTCAATACCTCCTCCCGTCGCCGCGTACTAGCGGTTCGAAAAACATGCGTTTACTCTGCACCACTCTGTGAATGAATAAACTTTAAATCAGTAATTTACGGACTGCATAAATGATTTTTAAAATATTTAATACCAGTAGAAGAAAGAATATTAATTTTCATGTTGTTTTCCTATCAATTTATTTTTGTAAAAGTTTAAAAGAGAGTTGTGATTTTTTTTACAAACTTGTCGAAAATTTAGTTTTAAAACAAATTGATGACTTTTTTGCTTAGATAGTTAAAAATTAAAAAAAATAAATAAATAAACAGAAACAAAAAACTTAATCTTTTATATAAATTAGTATTATGTAAATATTTCAAGTATTTAAAACAGTGTTTTAAAAATATTCCTAATGTTAAAAATAAATTGTAAAAATTTATTTATATGTTTTAATAATAGTTAGATTAATGTGCATTTAACCAGGAAGTTCACGCTTTCTTCCTTATCGCGACACAAAAATGTGTCTAGAGCTCGTTTCGAACCTAGATTTCCTACTTATAAAGCAAGCTCTCTAACCATTGCGCCATTTCCACCATTTTATGCGGAAAATATTTTGTATTTGTATTTATTTTATTTTAGCTCTAATCTTTTATTGTTATTATTCTTGATATTGTTATTATTATTGATTTAGTTGCATATACTATATTAATATTGGTGTTACTTCCAATATTATGTTTTTTTTAGATTAGCACATGAACTGCGAGGTAATATTCGTTAATAAATCCACGATTAATTTTGAAAAATACATTACGAAAATGTCGCTACATACATTGATACGAAAAGGTTTAGTTCTGCATGTTTCTTTTGCTAATTATTGTTAATTATTAATCTATTTGTATCCGTGAATATTGAGTTTTAATTGTTGCATTTTTTAACAATTTTTCAGGCTGTAGCAAACAAGTTATCGCGGATTTATTTTTTAGTTTTTATTACCTATGCAGGTATTATGTGGGTATTAGATGTCAATCAACAAAACTTTAAAAAGTTCTTTGTTATATTGCCTAAGCAAATATGACGTGGTAAATTGTCTTATTACCTAAGCAAATATGACGTGATAAGTTGTTCTATTACCTAAGTAAATACGACTTAAAAATGATGAGCATGTCTGAAATGATGAATATTTTCATGACTCTAATATATCATAAGTAAATTAAAATAAAGTTTAAATAATTTTTTTTTTTTTAAGAAAAAATTAACATAACACCTGAATTATTTAAAAAATAAAAAATATATACTGAGTATTATATAAAACATATCGAGGACCTTAGCTATTGAATTCTTTTTAGAATGAATGAACATGGCTTATATAAATAAAATATAGTATGACAAAATCTGTAGGTTTATATTAGTTTTAAACAAATTTTAAAAGTATTGCCCTTTTTATTTATTTGTGAAAATTTATAATTTTAAAATTTGTGAGCTAAACTATTTATACACTTTATTTACACAAAGTATTTGCATTTTCTTATTATTTGTGAAGGTTCTATGAAACAATTATACTCTGGTAAGTTTTTAACATCGGTAAGGAAGGAGGCGTGAACTTCCTTTCAAATGTTCTTCCACGGTGCTCTGTGATAAGACCGTAAGGACATCTTGGGGCACCTAAAATGTATCTAAAAAAAAATATTTGAAATAATTTATTTTTTTGATATATTTTAAGACTTCGCAATTACTATTAATGGTACTTTTATTTTTAATAGTACTTTTAGTAACCGAGAGAAAAAATGTTTCACCGATATTCAACAAAATGTTGTGCTTTCTTTTGATGAAATAAAACATCCAAAAAAAATTTAACATTTGACAAGTTGTCAGGAGAGCTTGTTGAATACTTCAATCTTTGATACCATGAATTAATTTTTTTCCCTTTAAGTAAACAATTTATCTAAAATTGTTTACTTAAATGGAAAAAAATTCGTGGTCTTCAAAGTTACTTTTCATCAGTTGAATCTTAACTCTTGCAAAATTCACTTAACTGCTCTTTGTAAGACTAACTTGTATTCGGCTGTTTCTGATCTCAGTTTTGATGGCTTTTATTTGCTTCAATTCATTTATTTGTTGTGAAACAAGGTTTGAATTCTATAACCATTCTTTTATGTGTTTCAATTTTACTCCTGACTCGACAAAAAGTCATAACTTTTTAATCGAAAAAAGAAGACTTTTTGTCTTTAAGAACACCGGACTGATTTTGAACTGGATTTTTCTTCTGTAACTGCTTGAGATTTGCCGTGACCTGAAAGTTTTAACTCAGTTATTTAATGCAAATAGTTATCACTAGTTTCATATTGTTGACATTTTCTATATTGATGAATAGCCATTCATCAATATAGTCAACAATATTGTAATAATTCTTTGCAGTAAATAACTGAGTTTTGTTGAAGCCAAAGTTCACATTGTGATATATATATAGACTACCGTCCATATTTATTCGAATGACAAAGACAAAAATGCTTTAATTTAATAATTTTTTTTATTTTTCACTTTTAGTTAATTTAATAAACATAAAAGTATTTTGATTAAAATGTTTTAATAAAAATAATAAAAATGCTAAAGTGGGAAAAACTACATAAAAATGGATCATCAGACTGTAAGCGTGAACCAACGTGTCCAAGTTTTAAACCTATGTTTTTAAGAGATGATTGTTAGTTGAAAGAAAAGTTGTTAAACGTATCATTAAGCAGTATGTATTATCGACCGTGCAACATGGTAGATGTAGCATGAAGGTATGGGGCTGTTTTGATCAAAATGCCACAGGTGACATTGTAAAAATAGAAAGAGTAATAACAAAAGTGGTTTATTCGGATATTATTAAAAGGTCATGCTTTTCTTTTTGAAAGTTGGACTAATGGGAAGCTATTTATTTTTCAGAAGACAACAACCTAAAGCTTAAATCCAAAACAAAATCTTCAGAACATTGTATAAGTTAGCTGACTGAGTTAGAGAATGATCAAATATTGAATGATTTGGCCTTTTATGAAATAAATTAAAATTAATGTCAATAAATAATGGCTAATGATGCAGAAAATATGGAAAAAACTTATTAGTGAGTGGCATAAAATTGACTTCGACAAATTTATTAAGTCGCTATGTAGAATGCTAAGAATATCTGTTGCGGTTATTGTCACTAGAGGGAATTAAATAGGAAAGTAAATTATAAAATAATCAAATGGGACTTTATATTAATTTTTATCCAAGTTTAATAAATAAGAAAATAACATAAATTCAGGTAGATTTTGCCTTCAGTTTTTCTCCCAATAGTAAGACTAAGACCAATAGTAAAACTTTGATATCTTATATTGAAAAGTATGACCATTCGTATAGTTATTGATTGTATATATGTGTGTTCAAATGGTGATAATTGTTTGCCTATTTAGATAATTAGTACCTATTTCTATAAGATGATTGTTTCTAAATTGTTTCTTCCCTATTTTTTTTAATTAATAAATTTGATGTACACCGTTGACTTTTAATTTTCTTTCCGAAATTTAATACCATTATTGAACGTCGTGTATTTAAGTCTAAAATATTAACAAAATTATAAAATTTGAGATATTAGTACATTTTAATAATAACTTTTAATGTGCTTTGCACAACAGGGGAGAAACAATTTCGAAACAATCATACTATCTATAAATTTATCTTAAAACTAAAAATGATAAAATCACTTTTTTCGCATTCATGGTGTCTGATTCATTCATCAGTTTATTTATGGTGTTCTGGTAACCTTCTTATTTATTTTGTTATTGTCTAATTTTATTTTTGTAAGTTATTTCATAAGAAAAGTAGTTTAACCGAGTATTACACGTATACACGTGTTAATAAATCCAAATAGCAGGGTCGCCGAGAGGGAGAGGGGCAAAAGGGAAAGTTTGTTCCGGGATGCAGATATCCAAGGGGCGCCAAATGAAAAGAAGGTACCTAATAAAAAATGCCCTTTATTTATAATATAGGGAAATTTTGAAAAATAAGGGTGCCAACCAGGGTTGCTGTCCCAGGCGGCGTGACGGCTTTTGGCGGCCCTGCCAAATAGTTTTAAATATTATTAAAGCAATGAAAATTTTACACATGTTTTAAAGAATAAACAGTAAACACTATTTAATTGTGAATGTCATTAAAATGATTGTGTAACTATTTGCATTTAAAAACATTATATTTCTATCATATCTATTTGAGCATTCAAAAAATTTTCCCATCAAACATTGTATAGCAGAATTTCAGTAGACCTACATAAGCATTTTGAGTGGTCCACTGTAGTTTTGCTCATCGGTTATTTAGCAGACCATTAGTGACAGGCGCCAAAAGTTGCTAGCCGATTACTTGGCATTATATAACATGCTAGAAAGTTCTCAGCTGGCCACTTATAGCGTAAATTCAGATTATTTTTAATTAACAACAATTACAAATATAGTTTAAATGAACTATATTTATAATAACTAAATTTGAACTATATTGGGATGATATTTTTAATATTCTTATGCTAAATTAATTATTTAGTAGTTTTTTGAACTTTATGTGGGTGACTATTTTAATAAACTTAATAACATACTCATATGTAATATAAAATAATTATGCAATTACCATTTCAAAACAATTTATCTGTCAGATACACAAGTAACACACTTTTACGTCATCTATCCCATAACGTAAATTAATCACTAATCAAATAAACTTTCCTTTTCTCTCAATATTTCTATTCAATAGATGCCAGCAGTTCAGTATGTCTACAAAACAACATTACCCAAATGTGTACAAAGGAGTACAATCAGTCATACTTGAGAAGAACCTTAAAGCTAAGATCTTGACCTAGACAACTTGTTTGTTTCTTTATCAAACCTCAGAAACCAAATGGGGCGCATGCATCGATGGCGTGAAGCTATTGGTTAAGCAACCTAAGGAAATATATGTATCTTTGCTGAAGCTTCGTAATCTTGATCTAACTGCTGATCAATTGAATATGGTAAAATCTTTTGAAGTGAAAAAATATTTTCGCAAGGTTCAGTTTCTTTAAAATCTTTTAATGGAAGCCCTATTTGATAGAGAATTTTGACTGAAAAGAAGGTTAGACTTTTCATCAAACCTCCTTAACTCGTTGGGGTGCAGTAAAATGTAAAATGTCTGGTAAAATGGATTTAGTCATTTGAATTTATCAGCCTGACAATCTTTTTGTTAAAATCTTTTCAAACAAAAAATGTTGTCTCATTTTAATCAGAAAACATCTCCTTAGATGATGATATGAAGCTTATGAAAGCGTATTCAAAAAACATGCTTTTATAGTTATAATAAAGACTTAGTTGTGAATTTTGGGACTTTAAAAATTTGGAAACTTAAGTCTTTATAATGTGTTTACTTCACCTAAAAACAAACATTTTTACAAACTTTGGTTTAAAAAAACGTAAATATACAAAATGCGTCAAAATACGCGTTTGGTATTTTTTTTTTTATTTTTTGTTTTTTACACTCAAAGAGTAAGTCATTTCACGGTGCGTTCGCAGACATCAAGCCGATTTCGTTTACCGATGTAATGCTTGTTAACTTATTTTTTTTATCGGAGCGACACTGTAAAACGATGCCGATATAATACTGATATAAAAAATGACGGTAAGACATCGGGCTGGCATCCATGTGTTATCTGAAATATGAAATTTTACTTATAACAGTTCGTTCCTATGGATAAGTGACACACTTTTTATGATTGTAGGAATACCATTTGTACTATCAGAGTTCCTCAATCAAGATGTTTTAAAGGTATTTTTTGAAACAGATTAATCTCGGAAAGAATTTTGTAATTTCAGTTAAAAAAAAAAAAAAACCTTTTTTAACTTTTTCAGATTAAATATCTTTTTTAATCGTAACATAAGTTATTACATAAGTTTAGTAAAAAACAGTTACATTTACAGAGTTTTTTTTAAATCTGTTATTTTTTAAAATCCCCATACCCTTTTTAATCCTCCCCCACTATATATTTACCAAAATAGAGATAACCCTCCACTCCCCACCTCCCCTCATCTTTACCCAAGTTAAATTAAAATGAAAAAAAAACATCTTTTTGCCTATAATAGTGACATCGTTGACTTCAACTTTCTCTTGTCAACAATTTGTGACGTAAGTCCATGTTATTGCAAACTGAGAAAATCAATATCAAAGTTTGAGTTTGTTTGCTGCTAAATTAAAAAAACTATCTGAGTATTAAAGTTTTTACTCAGATTTAATATTGTTTCGTTTTTCGTTTGTAAATAAATAAAACTCATAAAATTACGCTAACGCCCTAATTTTCCCACCATCTTTTGGTTATTTGTAAAGTACAAAAATGTTATTTTGTTACATCTTATTTATTAAATATATTAAATACATTTTTTAACAACAACATGAAATCAATAAAAAATTTTCTAGCTAGTCATAGTTCTTACGCAGTGCTGTAATTACCTCACGCCCTTGGGCACCTCACGCCCTTAATTTAGGGATTGTGCGGGCCAAGCAAATCTATGCAGATATCTCATATCCATCTTGTATATCTTAAAACATACCATTATAAATGATCCAGTTAAAATCTCGGAATTTTTCAACTCCTTTTTTATTTCAATTTCTGAAGAACTACAAAAAAATATTCATTCATCCTATGACTTCCATAAGTATTTAAAAACATCAAACCCTGACTCTCTTTTTATTAAACCTACTAAAAAAAATGAAATAATATCAGTTATTTTTTCTTTAAATGATGGCAAGACTTCTGGTCCAAACAGCTTTCCAACCTTTTTTCTAAAACTTCTTGGTAATGATATTTCTTCAGTACTTTCTAAACCATTTAATCTCTCATTCGCTACTGGTATATTCCCTAATATTTTAAAAACTGCATCTGTTAAACCAATCCGTAAAAAGGACTCAAAACTTGACTGCAATAACTATGGACCAATATCACTATTATCAAATATTAGCAAAACCCTTGAAAAATTAATGTATTGTCGTATCTACCACTTTCTTGATAATTCTAAGTGTCTCTACGGCCACCAGTTTGGGTTTCTTTTAAAACACTCTACTTCCCATGCACTTATTAGCATTACTGAAATGATTCGTGGTGCGATTGATAGTGGTTCTTTTGCTTGTGGCCTCTTTATTGATCTCCAAAAAGCATTTGATACCATAAGATTTTAATTGAAAAATTGTATCACTATGGTATATGGGGTTTTGTTAATGATCGATTTCATCCTATATTAAAAATCGTACTACGTTTGTCTCAATTAATGGGTTTCAATCCACAAGTAAAGTTATTAAGTATGATGTCCCACAGGGTTCTGTTCTAGGACCTTTACTGTTTTTAATATACATTACCGATCTGTCTCACGCTATAAATAATTTTTTTTTTATCATTTCGCTAACGATACTAATCTTCTATGCTTTTCATAATTTCGCTGACGACACTAATCTTCTATGCTGACGACACTAATCTTCTATGCTGACGACACTAATCTTCTATGCTGACGACACTAATCTTCTATGCTGACGACACTAATCTTCTATGCTGACGACACTAATCTTCTATGCTGACGACACTAATCTTCTATGCTGACGACACTAATCTTCTATGCTGACGACACTAATATGTCTATACACTAATCTTCTATATATAAATCACTCACGCAGCTTTGTAAAAAAGTTAATTCAGATCTCCATCATTTGTGTCATTAGTTAAATAGTAAAGTCTTTCTCTAAATATTAATAAAACTAAATTTATTATTTTTCACCCTCCAAAAAAAAAATGTTGATAGTGATAATGTGAAAATTAGAATTAACGGTGAAAGACTTTTCCCATCTAAATATATAAAATACCTCGGGCTATTTTTTTGACAAAAACCTATCATGGTACTATCAACTAATTCAATTAAATAAAAAACTCTCACGACATTTTCTCCTTTACGATCTAATATCGCAAATAGGTTTTCTGAATTAAAAATTCTAAAATTTCAAGATCTTGTAAAGTTTTATAATTGTCTCTTTGTGTTTGATTTTCTTCAAAATAAACAACCAATTTTGTTCAATAATTTTTTTATTAAAACAAGTGACACACACAAATATTACACTCGAAATACCGAAAATTTTAAATTGCAAACTTTTATTTTCAACACTATCAAATATGACAAGATCTCTATAAAATATCAATGTATTTCTCACTGGAATTAAATAATACCATTTATAAATAATAAGATTTTAACAAAATATCCTTTTGTTACCAACATTCTTCTTCTCAATCGAAACCAAACTAAGAAATTTTTATTTGAGTATATATTTAATGAATATTAATTTTATCTTTTATTATTGTTGCTTCTTTTATATTACTGTATTTATAAAACTATCACTTTTATTTTATACTGTCTTTTTTAACTCTACTACTAATATTTCTATTATCAAATAATTGTTTTATGAATAAATGTATTATTTATAATGATAGTGATAGTGATTAAATTGTAGTAATAGTTTTATGGTTATTGTCTTAATTTTTGCTAATGTTATGTTTATTTTAATAATTCTGTCCATAATTTTTACCATAGTTTTTATCATTAGTTATAATTTTTAGTTATCATGTTATAGTTTCTATTTGTAATGTTTTTTAATTCATATAATTAATAATAATATCACTATTATATTATTATTGCATTTATTATATTATCCTTATTTATTAGTGCTTTATTTTCCTTTCTTTCCTTTTTTTTTTTTTGTATTTTTTTTGTTTTGCTTTTTTTGGTTTTTTTAGGTGTCACTCCATAGACTAGTTTTTAACTATATGAGTGACACCTAACTTTATTTCTGTGAATTTTTACAATATTATTGTAAATTTCATATTTTATGGTTAAATAAATAGGTTGATTAACTCAGACCGTCGTCTGTTACGACGGTCTGAGCTAACCATTTATTTAACCATAACTAACCATACCTTTATTTAACCATAACTAAAACACAAAAGGAATATGACAAAAAATGTATGTAAAAAACTGTTAAGAAGACATTATAAAGATGAACTGACGTAACGTGAAAATTAATTTGAGATTTCAATGATTTTTTTAAAAATAGGTCTCCAGCTATTTGGCTCAATTTTAACACAGCTGTCCTTGTTTAAATCTGCTTTTCTCTCCCAAGTTAAGGTATCATCATTTCTACTAACTAAATAAAGTTAAATAATCTTATGAATGTACTCATATTATTATGAAATTCTTAAAAAAGCTTGTATTATGAATTTCTCGAAACTGTTTTCTTGACTTCTCTCTATTCTTATTTTATTTTTATCTATTACTTATCTGTGCAAAAAGAAGAGCATTATGTTTTTGTTGCAGAACCTGAAAATAAATATCTATCAGGCTTAAATAAATATCTGTCACATGTTTCATCAAAATCTGGTGAAAGTAAAAAGCATCGCAGATTGCGTATTGTTTTATTTTTAGCAAAATGTATGTATATTCCAACATAGGAGTTGTCGGATAACAGCAATGTAAACACAGTATCTAAAAAAGGAGTAATAAATAACTTGGAAAAAGGGTTAGAACGTCCACTAAAAAAGTTTATTTGTCTTCTTCGCACAAGTGAGCTTCCATTAATAATTTATTTAAGCAACATGATGGGCCAACATCCGGCAGAAGTTTGTTTACAGTACCGATTGATAAAGTCATTCCAATATTTAAAAAATCAACTTGCAGTAAAATTTCAAACTTATGTAGATAAAACGGTGTACTTATATTATAAAAAAAGCACTTAAAAAAGCTTAATGAAGTATATGTAAAAGACTGTTCTTGCTATAAAAGTAGGAAAAGTAACCGAAGATTTTTCCAGAATGAAACCTGGACCAATAAATTACAATTTGTGGTTAACTCTTGGTAATTGAGTTTGCAAATTCGAAAACTTTAAGTTAATAACTCAATTTCTTCGTTATTGAATTTGAATTCCTTCTGCTCAAATGAACCTAAAAATGAACAAATATTCGCTGGAACTATCTTCTTATAACTTGCTAAGAAAAGCTCAATCATTAAATTATTACGAGCACCCAAAACACTATAAACACCCATAAAAAGCTTAATATTAAAAAAGCTAGTTTCAAATCTTGGCGGTTCTCTTCGACAAGACCTAATGGTATTCTTTGAGTTTCCGTATTCTTTAGTTTTTATTTTCATGGTTATACTCAAATTACCTCGATGTTTAGTAAAATTAGGAATGTATGTTTATGCATAATTCTCTGTTTAATTTAATTATTATTATTATTTTATTTTAGGTGCCCCAAGGAGTCCTTACGGTCTTATCAGAAAGCACCGCGAAATAGCGATTGAAAGTGTGGCTGGATAGCTTAGTTGGTTAGAGCGTCGAATGAAAAGTCAATAACCAGGACTTTTGTACTATACAGGTTTAATTCCTGTAACCGCCAACTCAGCACTTGAGTAGTACTTCTGTACGTAAAAATTTTGGTCAATAACGGACGCTACTTTGGATTAGTCTTAATGACTGTTTGTGGCGGTTCCTATGCTAAGTCAACAATATCCTCGGGTATAACATTCATAGAAAAATATAGCATGAAAATTCAAATAAATTGTTATAAGCTTAACTCAGAGCCGTTGAACCACGTATCTCTAACTTCTGAGGCAAGCGCGCTAACCACTCCGCTCACAGTGGGGCAGAATTGCTTCAAAACTGGACCTTTGACAAGAATGAAAAAAGGCGTTATGAAATATTTTATGGTGGTAATGTATAAAAGAGTCTCTGGTCCACCTTACCCACGTGTTTTTTTTAGGGTAGGACTGACCCTGAAGAACCCATTATCTAGCTCAATTCTTTTGTTTAAAAAATAACTCGCTTGCGCGAGTTATTAGTACTACTTTGTTTTTTAAATGTTAAAGCTAAATTTCGTTAAAAGTTCCACATTTTTTTTAGGGATTCTTCAATTTTAAGTTTGCAGCTATATTGTACTAATGAAAAAATATATTCAAATACTATTAATAGGTCTTTAAAAAAATGGTTTAAAATATTTTATTTTTATCTAATTTTTTCAAACAACGCGCTTTTTGTTTATGTCTTCACTTAGATACAGTTTCAAATTTGATACGCTTTACCCCTAATGAAGCTACAGCTCTAAAACTCAGTTTTATGGTTCTGAAGCCGCATGTCAGTCAGATTTGCCAAACTTTGAGGTAAAGTTTGGCATGATGGTTTTCTCCATAAGCTTTTTTCATACAATGTATATTTTTTATATAGGTAACATCTTTAAGGCTATTAAATCCTTCCTTACCGATCGTAGTATAAAGGTTGTCCTCGATGAACACTACTTTTCTTCATATTCTGCAACTTTAGGGGTCCTCAAGGTTCTATGCTTGGCCCTAAATGCTTTTTAATTTACATTAACGATCAGCCAGAAATTCTTTCGTCTAAGGTGGCATTGTTTGCTGGTAATACTATTATTTATATTTGTCTTGATAAGAAGCAGACAATCTCTAATTAATTGGAGAGAGCATTTGAGCTTGAAAAGGATCATACTTCTTCCACAGCATGAGGCTCTCAGTAAACTTAAACTCAAATAAAACTCAACTTTTTTCAGCTAATCGTTATTGCAATAGATCTTCCTATATTTATTAACGGTAATGTACTCGATGAGTCAACTACCTTTCGTCTTCTCGGATTAACTCTTACTTTCGATCTTTCTTAGAAAACAAAGATATATTCAACCAATTGCAAAATTAGCATCTGTTAAGTTTGCATTTTTTTTTTTTTACGTGCTTACTACTTTCATTTTGGTCTGTAATGTAATTCCGGTCGGAATGGAATTCCGGTAATTCTCTATTTTTAACATTATTGTAGACACATTTTAACACTATTGAAAAACACTTATTAACACTGATGAAAAACACACATTAACACTGTTGTATAACAGACATGAACACTGTTGTAAAGCACCTTAATACATTTGTAAAGCACAGATTCAACCTTTTTAAAATGCATTTAAAGGCTTTATTAAATGTATCCAGTCGTTTTTTCTTTAACACATTGCACAATACGATATTAGCATAAGCACATTTATATATTTATCAGATGCCCTGACAAATCTTTTGTAAAAAACTGAAAAAAACTCTGATTTGGTTTGTTTGTTTTCCAATATTTAAGTGATCATTTCAAAGTGTCATAAATGTATTTATAAAACTGCATTTTATTAAATAGACCATTGAACTATTTTCCTAAAAATCATAAACTTTGTTGTATTTATAAACTGATGTAGAATAGTTATGCAATAAAAACTAACAACTTTATTTTTTTCTCAGCACAAATACCAGTGGTGGATCCTTAGGGAGGACAATAAGGGTATTTTTTTTTTGTGATTGATACTTTGTATTTGCAGCTCTTTATTAAAAAAACATACAATGCCTAATTTTATTATTGTCACAAAAGTGTCCTGACCAAAACTAAAACTAATTACCTAATTGCATAATTAAAAAAAAGAAAAAATTTACTTTAACGTCTTTTCGCTTTTGACCTTTTAACGTATCTTTAACGTATCTTTAACGTACCTTTAACGTATCTCTAACGTACCTTTAACGTAACATTTTATGATCTGTGGTGTTGCCAAAAAACTTTTATAACTGCCCCCTTACTATATGGTCTGGATCTGCCCCTGTAGAAAATAAAAGTATAAGATACAGGTAATACCTAATAATGAATGAAGTAGATGAGATATAATAAACTAATTTATTATAAAGTAAAAGTTTTTTATTTCTGCTAATATTAACAATAATAAATGTAAACTTAAGGTTACTCAAAATAATGAGAATATACGTATAATAAATATATTTTTTCGATGCATTTTTCCATAATAATTTATAATTAGTGATAGATCAGTAAGAAAACAATACTAAAGATTGAAATTGAATATCCCTTGTTGAACCCTATCTTTTTTGGGGAAAAAATACAGAGGAATAATACCAAAATGTGTAATTTTTAAAATTGATCAACTTTTGGTTAAAGTAGATAAAATTAAATAAATAATATTTGTTACTAATTATTGCAATTCAAACGCTCAAAAAAGAGCTGAAAATATAAAATCTAATCTGAAAATATCAAAGCGAGAGAGAACCAGATGTTAATTTATTGTTAAATTTTGCATGTAAGCATTCTATTCTAAATAACTATTTTTAAATAACTGGAACGGCCGTATTTTTAAACACAAGTTATTCACAAATTTCATTTAAAAGAAATTTTTAAAGTTATATATATAATTTATAGTTATATATTTATATATAGTTATATATTTATAAATTTATATTTTAAAAGTGTTTTAGGTAGGTGTCTTCCAAATGTTTAAGTCTAAGTTGCTACCGTATACATTTTTTTTTAATTGGCGCTCTCTAAGGTTAAAATCTAGACGGTGGCAATTATGTCCATAAATGAACTTCAGATAAAGTCAAAAAGCTACTTCTTCAAAATATAAAGAGACTTGAGAGTTTTAGAAAAAAATTCACATAGAGAACTTCACAATGAACATAAACGCATTAAAAAAAAATTTACAAAGAAAAGTATTTTTTTCACTTCGTTAAGGGGAGACATCTTCTCAGTTAATAAAAGAAGTTCTGTTAAATCTTCAACATATTATATATTAAAATGTTAGTATGTCGTATCTTTGCATTATGTTAAATCTTCAGTATATCTATATATTATAAATAAATATGTTAAATTTTTAAAGTTCGGATGATACGATTTTTATGATTATCTTTCGGAAACCTAGCTTTATATTGTTAGTAGGGGAGAGTTGCTTTAATTGGAACCAATGCCGGATTAACCCGGGTTCCAGGAAGCCTAGGCGCCCGGCCCCCAAAAATTAGGGTATCAGTGGGGCCCCCGATTTTTAACGTTTACATTATTTTTATTATTATATATGACTTGACATTCTAAATTAATTTTATTAATATCTAAGGAAATTAATTTTGATAATTTCTAATCAAATTAATTCCATTAATTTCTCATGTAATTAAAAATAAAAACTTTTAAAAAAAGTTTGGACTTGAACACGTTCGAACTGTATTGGAAAAAAGTTCGAACAATTTTTATCTTTTTTTACTTACATGAAAAAGTGAAATAAACGGATACAAGTTAAATGCTAAGCTGCTTAATTATTTATCAAGAAATGCGAATTGACATTTTGATTCGAAATTTTTATTTTATTTGAGAACAAATAATATCACTTAAATTAATAGTTGTTTGTTTTTTTATTTTTTTTTATATTTATTAGTAAATATGTATTATATATTTTATATATTTTTTGAAACATTAGTTTTTTACTTCTCTATTTTTATTTTTACCACTAAAGAATTATAAATTAAGACTACAATTATTTTTGCAATAATTAGAAAAATTATTATTATTTCGTTTGTTATGGTTGTTATTATTATTATTATTATTTTTGTTATGAGTAATATTATTAAACGTATTAAATCTTTAATCGTTAATTTAAGCTGCACCGTTGTTTTTTGTTTTAGTCCAGTTTGTTAATATGTAAATCTGACCCAGCATTGTGGACGTATTTGAAAGAAGCACAGCACTACTGGATTTCTATAAAAGAAATTCCTGATCAAAATGTTGAAGACAAAAGTTTTGAAAAATCTAAAAAAGTAACAAACACCAAAATAAGGTGCTCTCTTATCTATTTTTCTTTTAAGTTGAAAAATGTTGAAAAGTTGAAAAATAGTGAAATTCGAAAGAGAGACTGGCTTATTTATTCACCATCCTCAGGAAAAATATTTTGTTTCTTCTGCTTGCTATTTCAAAATTCAGACGATAATTTCAGATCAGGATTCAACGACTGGGCACATGGACTGCGTTCTATACATAGACACGAACAAAGCAAGCAGCATTCTGATGTAGTCCAGTGCTATTTTCGAAAAGTTACATTAAAATGAAAAATTGATATTTATTTAAAACAGCAGTTAGAGGATGAAAAGCGTTACTGGAGGGAAGTTCTGAGAAGAGTTGTTGAATGCTTGAAGTTTTTGTGCAGTCGAGGTCTAGCTCTTAGAGGTGATTCAGAAGAAATAGGTGACTTCAGTAATAGAAATTTTCTCGGGGCCTTGGAGTTCTTAGCAAAATTTGATCCATTCTTCGCTAAACACTTAGAAAGCCGAGGAAACCAGGGCAGAGGAAATGTTTCATACATCTCATCAACAAGTTATGAAGAAATTGTCTTCTTAATGGCAAAAAAAGTTCTGGACTCCATTAGCAGCGAAATTGCCAGTGCTAAATACTTTTCACTAATTGTTGACTCATCAACTGACACTTCACACTGTGACCAACTTGCAATAATCATTCGATATGTGAGCGAGGAAGCTGTTGTGGAAGAAAGATTCATTAGGTTTGAATCTTTATGCGAACATAGCGGAAAGGTTATGGCAGATGCTGTCAAGAAAACATTAGATAAGCTTGGCTTAAACATTAAAGATGCTCGTGGTCAGTCATACGACAATGCATCTAACATGTCAGGAAAATACAAAGGCCTGCGAGCACTACTGAAAAATGAGAACCCAAACATTGAATTTATTCCTTGTGCAGGACATTCTCTAAATTTAGTTGGCGTAAATGCTATTGACAGCTGTGAGACTGCATCCGATTTCTTTGAGTTTCTCCAATTGCTGCATAACTTCTGTGCTTCTTCAACTCACAGATGGCAGATAGTTTGTTCAGGTCTTGTAGGTGGTGCTTGAAAGGACAGGAAAGTTACCATTAAAAGCCTTAGTGGAACAAGGTGGTCAGCAAGAGCCATTTCTACAAAAGTTTTACATTCAAATTACAATCATATCTTTGAGACGTTAGAATCAATTATTCTGGATAAAGATGAAAAACGTCAGACATAAAACGAAGCCACTGCACTTTTAAAAAAAATGAAAACTTTGGATGTTGCTTTTATGACGGAGCTATGGCATAGAATAATGTTACGATTTGATGATACTAGTATGAAACTTCAGAATAAAATTGCAGATCTGGATCTTGGAGTTCGATTGCTTAAACCTCTTTTGGAATATGTGACGTCAGTTCGGGAAAATTTTCTCAACCTTCAACATAGCGCTGAAAGGTTCTCAAGCATTATTCCAAATCAGTACAAGCATGAAAATAAAATAAAGAAGACGCGCAAATTAGGGTTTGGTGAAAATCGCAAGAATGAAGCGGTTCTTAGTGGCAATTAAAAATTTAAAATCAAGTATTTTTTCCCAATCATAGACAAATTGAAAATGTGCATGTGCCTTTTGCTTACGAGTCTGCAGAGAGAAAGTTTGGTTTTCTAACTAGTTTTCAGATCATGACTGTTCCTGTCATTGTTGCTGCTGCCAAATCCTTGTATACGATTTATCCTTCAGACTTAGATACGCAATTCCCTGATGAAATTATCGAGTTTGTTTCATCATGGTAAATTAGAAGAATATATCAGCACTTGAATGTTTACAAGCGATTCGTAGGAATAAGTTAGAATCAGTTTTTCCCAATGTTGACATCGCATATCGGATTTTTCTTACTCTTTCCATTACTAATTGTAGTGCAGAGAGAACATTTTCAAAAATGGCAATAGTTAAGAATGATCACCGTTCCTCAATTTTAATTGAGGAACGGAGATCATTGTTTCATGACAATTGAAAGAACACTGTTAAAAAATATAAATTTTCAAGATGTTGTAATTGATTTTGTAAATGTGAAAGCAAGAAAAGTTTCTATTTAAATAAAAAAGTAATCTTATGTTTTTTGCATTCATTTTTAAACACACTTTTTTAGGAATGGGGCCCCAAATATTTTTTGGCCCCCGGCCCCCAAGACCCTTAATCCGGCCTTGATTGAAAACACTTTAGGAATAAATATTTATTAACTAAAGACAACCCTACAATACTTTTAACTATAATTTGACTCAATTGATTGCACTGTTATTGGAAATAAATTTTTGTAAAGACACCATTTTGTTCCAATCAAGGCAACTGGTTTCCTTTATTGAAACACTTTGATTCCTTATTCAGAACAGGTTGGTTTTTTTAAAAAAGACTTAATAAAAATTGATTAAAATGATCTTTATCTTGACAGTGAAAATTTAAAACAAACTGAAAGTCTACAAAAAAAAAATTGTATCAAAGCTTTAACTGTTATAACGTTCATTTTTTTTCAAAATAAATGTGTTCCAATTAAGGCGCTGTTCCAATTATGGCAACTCTCCCCAACTTATAGAATGAAAAGAATAAATTGAGACAGCAGTTGAAAAAAGCAAATAAATAAAAAAAAATGAAAATAATTTGGAAAAAGAGGGAAAATCTATGAAAATTTTAAACACTAATTTTGAGATTTAAAGTAGTTTTCGTGTTTACCAACGTGTTTTGGTGTTAATTAATAAAAAAAATACTAATTTGTTTTTTCTCAGTTTTTTTTTCAGTATTTGAGTGTATTTCAGTATTTAAGTTGGTGTCCAACATTGCTCAGACATTGTTTAAGAACCGTTTGTAAAACTTTAAGGGAATGTTTGTTAAATGAGTTTTAAAAGTTTTAAGTTGAATAATTTTTTCTTCCTGCTGTTTTTGAAAGCCCCTATTCCATTTAACTGAATTTAACTGAATATTAAAACTTAACTTCCATTTAACTGAATTGAACTTCCATTGAACTTTGACCTCAGAGAATTTGATATAATATTTGTTTAAAAAAATTCAGGTCAACACCCTCTGCTCTCAATAAAAATCATATAAAATTTTTAACCACTGCTGCGTTATTCCCTGCCGAAATATTTTTTTTGGTTTTCATAAGCAAGAGGTTATTTAATATTTTTAAAGAGTTAATTAAATTTTTTTTGTTGTTGCAATTTTATTGTTTTAAAAAACCAGTTGCATTTAGCAATAGCATATATAGTGCAATTCTATATGCTATTGATGTGAATAAATTTGTTTTTAAAAGGTTTTAGATGATTAATATTATACATTAAAATATTATAAAGTAAAAAAAAACCATTTATAATATAACATATAAAATTATTATAGAACTGAATAATTAAATGTATAAATACGGCTAGGGCTACCTTCACTAGTTCCACTTCTTTACTCTCCATTTCTGCAGTTTAAAATTTGATAATTTTATTATTATTTTAAGGTATATTTAAAAGATATAATTATATAGATATCAAACATTGAAAGAAAGTGTAAAGCACTTTTTATAAATTGTAAGTCTGCCAATTAACATGAAAAACTATACATAAAATACATAAATTTGAAGAGCTTGAGTTTAAAATAAATACGAAGTCATTATTTGTAAGCGCAAATAAGGTTTACATTATAGAAATCTTGTTTGTACACAAAAAACCTTTATAAACTTTAATTTTTTGCGTCGTTAATATAGAACGTAGTGTAATTGGTATTAAAACTTTTCTTCTTTTGAGGCGCGACTGCCAGAGTTGTGGAATCAAATTCTTATTGAGGAGATTTTTTTATTTTTTATTTTAATGTTTTATTTCTAAGTAGTTTTATGTTTTTTAACTATTGTCGTTGTTTATTTGTGGTTATATTTATTATATATTTTCATCGTTTCAAAGTTTCATAGAATAAGTGCATCGATGCATACATAAATCGACTGTTTTAGATGTAGTCAAAGTGAAGTACTGACTTAAGATGTAGTCAGAGTGAAGTACTGACTTTAGATGTAGTCAAAGTGAAGTACCGACTTAAATAGGGATAGGCGCTGTAGAGTGTAAATACACCGGCAGACTTAAATAGGCATAGGCGCAGTAGCGTGTACATGCATCGACTGACTTAAATAAGGGTATGCGCAGTGGAGTGTACATACATCTACTTAGGGTATAGGTTTGGGCAGGTATTCTTTGGAACAAAAGAAAAGTATTTTAGTATTTATTTAAATCGGATTTACAAATTAATTTGTATAAAAAAATTATAAATTTAAATTTAACAAGAATTATAAGTAAAATTGTTAAAATAATTAGTTATAACTTGTGTTTAAATACGCGCGAACAACTAAAAAAAAATTAGTTGTGCGCGCGTACAAAAATTAATCGTACACGCGTACAAATAATGCCTACCAAATAAATATCAAACAAATACCATCCAAATAATTTGGGTGCGTAATTATTACGCATAATGCGTAATTATTACGCATAAAACAATTTTTTTCACATTCTGCATAGTATTTCTTATTACGTCGTTACGGTTCAAATTCGTAATTTACGAATTTTTTCTTTAGTACTAATTTGTTATTTCCTCTATATCCTCAACTTAAATCTACTATTTGCAACTTAAAAACGCTTTGAATAGGTCATGTTGAATATTTTTTAATGCAAATATTAAATATAATTATACAAATTTAAAAATAGTATTAAGAAATTATAAATCGTTTCATTATTTATTTAAAAGTACAAATTGAACATTGAGTTTCGGACATTAAACTTGGAGCTTTTTCTTATTCGTTGTTAAACAACAGATATCTATGTCAAATAACTTATTTGTGAATTTATTATTATCATTATTATTATTCTGTTTTTTCAAAATCATTTATTGTTAAATTATTTATTGTTAATAAGTTAATTGAATGTCGCAGTAGGATAAAATAAGTAAATATTTTTTTAAATAATGTTTTTTATATTTTTATAAATATTTTTTATATTTTTATAAAATTTTTTTATATTTTTATAAATATTATTTTATATTTTTGTAAATATTTTTTATTACCTGGCATGTTTTGTAATATAGTTATTACATTTTCAAAAGATTTAATTTTATAATAAAACTCCGGAATAAATATTAAAAAAGTATTAGATTTTACAAGGAAATATTAGCGACCAAAAATATACATAATAAACAAACAAACGAACAAAAAATTGATAAACTTATTTGTTATGCCTAATTATTCTGTTTGTAAAATCATAATCTTAGATAATAATAATAATAAAAACAATAATAACAATAAAAATAATAATAATAATAATAAAATAATAATAAAAATGATTATAAAATGGTCCTAATCAATGTATTCAAAATAAAATAAACTTTTATTTGATTTTAATTAATTAAATAGATTAGTTAATGGTATAATAAAAACTTTGTTTATTAAGTGATTGATTTTCCCATTTAATGTGGAGCTCTTGCTTTACCTTTAGTTTATGTTTGGTTAGAGTAGTATCCAAAATCTCAAAAGAATTACAATTAAACAGATTTTTACAAATAATTGATGTATTTAAATATTTATATACATAGAGTTAAGATATAAATGTCTGGTAGTTTCTCCGATATAACTTGGATTTCAATTTTTTTTTATTAGTAGTAAATACTAATTTTAATAGAATGTTTTTACAGTAATTATTAGAAAATCTTTTCATTTTCATTTTTGTGTAATAAGAATAAGTTGCAATGAAAGGAAGTTGGAAGTATCTTAATTTGAGTTATTAACCTATGTAGAAATAGATGGGTCTATTTTCTTATTATTATTTAATTTAATTTAAAAATCAAAAATTTCTGCAGAAATTGATTATATTGTAAAACAAAAGAAAATTTTTTTATATCTTTATCAAATCCCAGCCAAGTATTATTAATTTTAAATATTCGATCAACCCAACCAAATTTAATATAAGACCAAATTTGTTGCAAGAGGGAATGAAATTGGTGTTGCAGAAGTAGTTGATATATTATTGTTATAATGATTTGATTACTTTTAAATTACTAGTAAGAAAGTGTCTAAAGTTGAATTTACTTAGTAATTACGTTTTATATGCATATGCAATATTTATTTCAAAGTTTTATTGTAGAATTAAATCTTTTGAAAATGTAATATTTTAATTATGAAATAAGTCAAGAATAAAAAGTAAAAGTTTTATTTTCATAAATAATAACTTTATATATTATGCTATTTGAAAATAGCACAATCATTTATATAAACAACCTTGATGTGCATTAATATACAACAACCTTGAAGTGCTAGATCTTTATTTCAGAAATAACATTAGTAGATATAATAATTGAATAGAGCAGTTTATTTTCTTAACTAATTTAATTTAAATAGTCTTTTAACTTTTAAGTTGAAATTTCAAAATTTAAGATCAAAATCAAATTAGTATCTGTTGTCAAAAGTGATGGCGAACTAACATTTTACTAAAATAATGTCAAATAAACAATGAGTCCTTGAACAAAATGACATGATTCACTATTTATTTTTATACTTTATGACGTGTCCTTTTTATTCTTTGCAATGGAATTGCAATCGCATAATAATGACAAATAAAACTGGAGTAATCACAACAGTTGAAAAGAAACATGAAAAGTCAAACCCTGGTGTACATTGCGAAGAATGGATGATTCAAGGTATAATTTTTCTTATAGTTACTTTTGGTTTTATTTCTTACAAAGTATAATAATATTTAAAAGTTGTATGCATACCAAATATGTGCTTTATATTATGTCAAAGTTTTGTAGTTACACCTAAAACAAGTTCAGACAAGTCCAAAAGCAAAACAAGCACAGATAATTGCATTTTGGCATACATATTAGCGTAAAGGCTTTGAAAAAAAGATTGAATTAAAATTAAAAACCTATGAAAAACTTTTTTTTATTAAGAGTGTCTACTCAAAGCAATACCCTCAGTTGGTGTATGTACACTCCGCTGTGCCTATGGCTAAATAAATTAGTCCGTATATGTGCTGCATCTATGAATAAAATAAATGACTATGGTTACTGGTTTAGGAGTTATATTTTGTTTATTTTTAGAAAAGTTTTCTAAACAATAAATATGTCAATAATGTTAGTTTGATTTATTTTAGTACAGTAATTTATTTGTTTCTTTAAACAATTGAAAAAATCTTGTTAACTATGCTTGCTTTAAGATTTTGGGCTATGATTTAAGCACAACAGTTAGATGCTACTTTTAACATTTTTGCTTTAGTTTTTAAATTTATTAGTTCTCTGGTTCACCAGTGTTTATAATGTTGGATGTATAGGTTGTTGTACCATATTGCACTATAATTAGTATAATACTTCTAACATTATTTATGATGGAATTTCAGGCATTATAAAATGTCTAACACATGAGTGTAATAAGATGTAAAATTTCATTTTTATTATTTTTATGGAGATTGTTATTTTTTAACTACAGCAAAAGTTAAGCAAAACTGAGTTAAAAAATTATTTAAAAAAAAAGTTAAAATGTTGTTATGTACAAGAATGTTTATTTTGTTTCAAGTTTTTTAAAATACAAAGTAATTAATTTTTTTTCTTAATATTTGATTCAATCTATTTTTATTCATAAAAATTAAATAAATAAAAATATGAAAATGTTTTATTTCTTGAATTTGTGGTTACAGTTTTGCAAGTAACAGTTATAAATAATTTAAATAATTACAAACAATCATAATTTTGATGATGAGTTAGAACATGCTTATGAAGAATCTCATTTTGAGGAAAATGAAATAAAAAGGAGTAATAAAAGCCTAAATAATTTAAATGAGTCAAAATTCCTGAAAAATTTGCTATTCTTCAACCGATTTCATAATTTTTGTCTTATTTTAATTTTTAAATATTTTTGTTTTGTTTTCTTTTTTGCTTTATTTTTATCATTTTCTGATGGTTATCCTATAGTAACTATGCAGAATAGTCTGGTGAAGCTGTTTATCAAAAAATTAAAAAACTTGGGTGAACTATAAAAGAACTATAGGACACAAAAATTATGGAGAAAAAGCTAAAATAATATTAGGCTAAAATAAATAATAGGCTGACTTAAATAAATCTTGGAAGAAATAAAGCAAAAAAATTTTAATTTTAAAAATATACATATTTAGTACTTAGTTCGAATTTTTTAACAAGTTTTATTTACTACTGTATATGATTAAACACAAACACATCAGGAGAGTTTTGACCTAGGGGTCAATTTAAAGAACAATAAAGGCACGCTTATTTTTTTTTAGATTTGTGATTTTTTATATTATACTTTTTAGATTTATGATTTTCTATATTATTTAATTTATACCTGATTAATTGATTGATAAAAATTAATTGTCAATTGTGATGAGCAGCCGTGGCGCAGTGGTTCAAGTTCTGGCTCAGAACCCAGAGGTCCGAGGTTTGATGTCCCAACAAGGGACATTGGTACGGAAGGAGGCGTGAACTTCTTGTTAAATGCTCTCCCGCGGGGCTCTGTGATAAGACCGTAAGGACTTCTGGGAGCACCTAAAATAACTACAAAAAAAAAATCAATTTATTACAAATGATTAATCAATTAATGTTTTGTTTTAAAATTATGACTTTGTTATAATTTTTTTTATTTATATTTTGTTGTTATAATAAAAATTTAGCATTTTTCATGAAAATTATTTTCATTTTTCCTTTACCGATGAATGTAAACAAATAATACATTTACACTGTAGCAGTGCATAGCCTCACTGCCTTTTACAATGTTGTCTGTATAAAGTTGTTCTGCTGTTTGGAAGCATATTTTATTGAAAAGTAAAGCGAAATCATCATACAAGTGCAAACATTGTTCAGAAAAACTTAAATTCTATTCATCAACTTCAAGTTTCTTATATCATTTAGAGCAAAAAAATTTAATTTTTACATACTGAAATTGTTTGAGAAAAAGACAAAAAATATATAGCCAAGCTGAAGAGCTCAAGGACTTAATATCCCCAACTAAAGAAAGATTTTCAATTTCTCTTGATAAGTTGACTTCATGTGGATTTAGAAGGTATTTGTGTTTTAATGTTCATTGTTCAGACAAATTTTGTTATGGTCTTAAAATGATTAGAATAAATGGTTCAATGTCTTCAGAAAGAGCAGTTAGTATTGTTATTAACTATTAATAATAACACTGTTTATTTTATGTTTAATTTATTACTTATGGTTTTTAAGATCATTAAGATCATGAAAGGGTAAATAAAATCATAAGTTGTATTTACTTTTTAGATAAATATAGATATAGATTTTAGATAGATCAATTAGTTTTTTGAAAATTAGTTGGTAATTAATTGATTTTAAATACTGATTAATCTACCACCCCTAGTTACAGCACTAATTTTATTTGCTAAAGCTTTTAAATATTTTTTTAGCTGACCTCTATACGAAAGGTTCTTTTTGACATTTTTATACTTAGTATATAGTTTGCAATAGATTTTCACTTCAGTGTCAGCACAGTTGTCTTATATTTTAAGTGTCAACACACTTTTCTTATTGACCAAAAAAACTATATTTTCAAGATAAAACACTTTTTGACTTTTATATAAAATTATTTTGCAGATTTTACTCACTCTCGCATTTAATTTCAATGAGTGTGCCTTTTATAACATTAAAATAAATGTACATAGGATGTACTGGATGCAAGACAAGATTTTCTATATATAAAATTCCACCAAACATCAATTTACCTTAAAGATGTGAACCTTTAATAGCATTTTCATGAACCAAAGAATTTTTCTCAATTTCATTTCATGAATACACTGTTAAAACTGATTCAACTGTTAAGAAAATAGCAAGTTAATACCTATGCATAAATTATGCATGATGGTCATAACTTTCGGTATATTATGCAGCATAATATAAAATTTGAAAATAATTTGTACCTAATTTTTTTTTTTTAAATTTAGGTAATTAAAACTTAATCATGATCTTCAAGACCAAAATTTTTTTAATTTTAGTCTTGAAAATCATGATTAAGTCTTTATACTTCAAGACCAAGGCTTTTTAAAGACAAAGGCCAAACTTTTCATTTTAAAAATCAAGAACAAATCTTCTTAAATTGAGCTTAATTGCAATCAAGACAAAAGCAGAAGTTTTAAAAGGATCCCCAAGTACCAAGACATGTTATATTTATATCTTAAATAAACTTTAGAAAACAAGTTATTACTTTCATCAGTTATTACAGTTGTAACTGTTATTAAAAATTGTTTTGAGCAAAATATAAAGTTGAAAAAATAAATTATTAAAAAAAAATTAGAATTTAAATAGTTTAGAAAAAGATCTTTTCTAATTTCTATGAAGTGAAACACTTTTAAATTAAAAAAAAAATTTCTTTTTTTTTAATTCAATAGTGTTTCACTTTATTGAAATTAGAGAAGATCAGAGTTTTAAAGCTATTTAATCCAAGCTTAATTACTTTGAAATTTAATTATTTAAAAATTTGAAACTTTGATAATTTCCAATACCGCATCTAATATCGAACTAACAGTTCCACCTCATATATATAACATTAAATCATCCTAAGTGCTACACTAATGTTAAGATAGGTGAAAGTTTATTAGCTATAAAGTATAAATTAAGATGTTTTTAAATTAAAAAAATCAGGTTTTAAATTAAAAAAAAGGTTTGAACTATTGAGGCGTTTCTAAATTAATGAAATATATTAACTTTAAGCTTTTATTTTTACTGGTTTATCTTTTTTTTATTATTATTATTCATTAAGATTTTATTAGCCTAGCCATACAAAGTAATTTTAATTTGATTTTTAATAGTTTGTTCAATAAACTATATTTTGAAATAATCTTTTAGATTGTATAAACATATTTTATATTATTATATTGCTTATTGTGTTATACTCTAGATATTTTTAGAATCAAGTGAAATAAGTAGATTAATATTTATTTATTAAAAAAAAATTTATCTAGGTAAAATAGGGACAACAATTACTATTAAATTTCTATTCTTTGATACTGAATTTGGTTACGAGTCTTTTTTTGTTTTTGATGGAAACTCTTCAACATCAAAACTTGTTTTGTCAATGAGTGGGCGTCATCGTGATGTATCTATTACCAGCTCAAAAAATCAGGTTAGAAACATCTTTAAATTTTAAAACATGCAGTGTTGTAGCATTAGATATAAGTCCAGCTGTTCTTTAAGAGACTCAAATATTATTAATATCTTACCTAAGTTATCTTCTATGATTTTTGGTATATCACCATAAATGAACAACCTGAGGAACTTGTAAATTATATTACTTAAAAACTTTGGCATATAAATTCGCCGAATGGTCACACGTGAGCAGTGAACGCCAGAACGAAAAATGAAGTACATTAAAATAGAGAAGAATTATTTTTTGAAAAAAGCTTATTTTGACTGTTGTCAAGACAAAAATAAAGATTAATAAAAGAATATTTAAAAATGTACTTATAAGATTACAAAAATAAGACAGACAATACACCTAAACAATAGTTACAATAAACAAAACAAAAAAAACAAAAAATTTAATTTATATATAAATTTTTTAAAAACTTAAGATGAACAAAGACATGCAACAAATATATCACCAAACGACAACATACAAAACAATTAATAGACTATAAAATAGAAAGTATGCATAAAACAATGTAAAGTCTAAAAATGGGGGGAAAAAACATTAATGCTAATACCTAAATATAATTTGTGTAGTGATCAAGTAATAAACATCTCCTCAGAGTCGTGTCTATTATTACTGGCGTTTCAATAAAGATCAGCACTAATAACTAGTTTATCCCGTCAGACAAATGTCATCGCCACTTATGCTTTACCTCGTGACTACCATTTTAATTTTTTGTTTGCAATTTTTTTAAACACTTATTAATTTATTTGGTCAATTATCAATCTTTAATTGTGTTTATACAAAAGAAAACATTTAGTTTTATAAAATAAAAAGTTATTTATTATTCTAATCTTTAAATTGAATTGAGTTGTAATGCATCAACTTCTTTTGTAAGAATTAAAGAACACTGTGACATGCACCATTAAAAATGCACAGCAACATTTTGTTGTTGTGAAGATAAAAATGTTTAAGTTTTATTTTAAATCTGGTAATTTTAATTTAGTTTAGCTCCAGTCTTTATTCCATTTAAGCAAAACTTTTTTAAAGATTTTTTTAATATCAATCTGTTATGATTTTAATAGTTAAAAGTAGTTAATAATAGTTTTTGAATGAATAAATTTATAGTGAAAATCATTAATTTTTTGTTTGTAAATATATATTTATTGGCTTGTTTTATAAAAATTTGTAAAGTACATAACCAACTATTTAGTTTATAAAATTAATTTTCTTGCTTAATTTTAAAGTATTATAAAATTTTATTTTTATAAAGTATTTGGAAAAAGTGTAATAAAGAGTTAAAATCTTAATGATAGATTGGGGGGGGGGGGGGGTAACATTGATTTTTAAAAACAATATTTTTTAGCTGTGACATACTAAATTTGGTATGCATTATTTCTATATCTTTACCAATGGTATTGTAACTATAAGCTAATCAATAGATAACTTAATTAGATAACTAATTTAGTTATCTAATATTATTGAATGATAGATGGGGCTTTAAGAATGTCACAACTGTTTTTTGATGATGTTCTTCTTAATTGGAACCAGATATTGTTCTTCACTTAAGACCGGGTTCTTATGTCTAATTGAAGTCTTCTTGAGCTTTTTTTTTCTGGATTTCTTTTTGGAATTTGGGTCAACTTCTGAAAACTTTTCTTGGTTCTATTTCATTTCATTGTGTATTGGGTTAATTAGGTGTAATACAGTCCACCAATCAGGTGTCCACCAATTTTCTCTTAATTCTTTTTACTTTTTTCATCACTTTTTTCATCACTTTTTCAAGTTGTTTGTGAGTCATTGACACTCACATATCATTATAATCATTTAATATACACTATTGTACTAACAAAAACATGAAAAATATTTCAGTAAAATAAATTGCATATAGTATTATTCACTTTTTACACTTAAAAAATAACATTCAAAAGAGTTTAGCAACACAATGACTTCCTTATTATTTGGTAATAATATTGTGTCTAAAATCTAGCAATCTTTTTTTTTAAACTTTAAAACAGTTGCTTTTTTAATGTTATTTTATTAAGATTTATTTTGTAACAGTTTTATTATAGCACTTTTTTACGTTTGATAATGATCTATTCTATTCTGATCTAATTATTATTCTATTCATATCTGAATACAACGAAAAAATATAGAAAATATTAGACTACTGTTAATTATGTTTAATATGGAATGACTTTTTAAAAAAAATTTTAATCAAGTTATTATGATTTCCTAATTTCCCATACAAAATGTTCGAGTTAACCAAAGAAATTTGCTGAAAGGGGACAAAAAAACAGTTTGACATAATAAAGTTCGAGTTATCTGAGGTTTGACATAACCAGTAATCAATTCACCGGTGTACCCTCCAGTTTTTTCCCAGTTGCCTTGTGGGCAACTGAATCAGTTTTTATTTCTTATTTGAGTCATCCGCTATAATAATCAGTCTTGTGTAATAGTTTCTTTGGTATTTTTTTTTTTGGGTGAAAATACTGAAAAAAAAATTTTAACGTCATACTACTAAAATAAGTTTAATAATAAATGGTTTAATTAAAAGTAAATTAATCAATTTATTAATTAAATTAATTAAAGATTGTAATTTTTGTTGTAGTCGATATCTATTTCGTATCGTTTCTTTTTGTCCATCTTACCAAAGATTTTATTACATGAAGCAAAAAATTGAAAATCAAAACTAGAGCACTATTGCTGACCATGTAAATGATTTTATTTTTTGACAACTTGACAATGACGTTCAGATGTTTAGATGATTTTTAAACATTCTAGAAATGCACTAAAAGAAACGCTAGCTAAACTTAAACTAGGAATTTAAAAAAAAAAAACCAATTCCTTACGAAAAAAAAAATAGAAGCACTAAAATAAAACTCAAAAAAATAAACTTAACGCGAGTAACTTTTACTTTTTGTAAGTTACTTTTTGTTACGCTTTTAATCGCGTTTAAAACAAATAATTTCTAATGATTGGTTAATGAAGGAACAAATTTTGTTTAAATTATTAAAAAGTCTTATATATTATTATTTTTAGATTGTACAAACATTTATTTTTTCCAAAAAGTTGCAAAAAAAAATAAAATGTTTAAAAAAATACTAAAGTCTATTTAAAAAAGAGATTTTTAATCATTTTATTCTCTGATTAATTTGTCAAGTTAAAAAAAAAAGTTTTAAGCAGTTCTTTGTAAAAATAGAAACAAACAAACAAACAAAAAATAAAGCAGTTAAATCATTCCATTGCAACAGAAGATTTAATTTAACTTATTCATAATTTTAAGTAACTTAAAAAATTATCTTTCAAAAGATTTTTAGAAAGACATGGAAAAATAGTTTCAAACATTATATGTTATTATTATTTGTTATTGTTAATTTACACAAAATGCATTTATTGTAAACAATCACTATTATAAATTTTTTATTTTATTTAAAGCCTTCCTTTAAAGTTATTCATGATGTAACAATTTTTTTTCAAAACTGCCGTAGTCAAATTGTAAAGAAAAAAATTATAAGCATGGTCAGTTACAGTGTGCCATCGCACGCCCTTCTTGTCCAACCCTGCTTAAGTGATTTTACATAAGCAGTGAGCAATTTTGGTTTTTAAAAAAAATCGCACTTTTTTGCATTTCATGTAAAGCTGACACACTAGGACTGCATGAAGTAGCGTACATATTGTTACTATGTACTACATAGTAACATATTGTTACTATGATACTAATTTCCATTTTGCACTTAAATCAGCTTTGTTTCAAGCATAAAAAGTATATATATAATAAAAGTAGATCTGTCTCTAAATGTAATATTGTTATTGCAATATAAATTTTCTATGAATAAAAAAATTAAATGAAAGTTTCATAAAATGGTTTTACATTTTCCTGTATCACTTTGATAACTTTTATAAATTTTCTTAAAAATATATTTATGAAGAATTAAAACCTTTGCCAGCAAAAATTGAAATATTTAAAAACTCTTTTAAAAAAGTAATGTTAAAATTTTTCAATGACAATTATCTAAAAATATTTGTTACAAAAAGTTTGAATGACAATTATGTTTGATATAAGCACTATTTACTAATGAAAAAAACTCAAATAAAGTTTAAAATTTATTTTTGTTTTGTTTTAATTTTATTGTAATGATTGATTTTTTTGCTTGAAAAACGCTAAGACTTTAAGCATAAAACAAAGATTATAATAATGTAATTTAATTCTGAAAAAATATATATGATTTAATTTAAAACTAATTTAATAAAAATATATACTTTTATTCTGATAAAAAAAAAGCATAATTTAAATTAGATTTAAAAAATATATAATTTAATTTTGATTTAAAAAATATATTTATGTTTATTAAAACTAAAGTTAATGCTTGGGTTTAACTCAACTGTCAATTTCTTTAAAAATATTACTAAATATTGTTCAATATTTAAATTTTATTTATACTTAAAAAAAAATTAGCTCATTTTTATTGCAATTGTTTTTCGGTTTTCCTTCCGAAACATTTTTTTTTTTTACTCAAAATTAACTTTTAAATAAACGGTTGCATCAAAAATTTGCACAAAATATAAGTTAAACTTTTTTTTTTAAATGCAAGTTAAAACGCAATGATTATTTTTAAATAAATGATATATACAGTGATATAATTTTAATAAATGATGTTTAGAAATATAATCTTTGCTTTCACAACAAAATCGTAAATAAAATAATAAACTTTTAATAAATAAAGTAAATAAATAAACGTAATTTTTTTTATTTATTAATCTCTAATTTTTTTTAAATAAAAAATCATTTGTAGTTGCAAAGCCACAATTAGAAATTTAAGAAATAATCATTTAAAAATTCAAAAGTTTAGCATATTTTAGTTCATTTATGCAAATGCCGAGAAAAGGAAGAAATTCGTCAGTATCAAACATTTTTAAAAATGTAATATTTTAATTATTTAATATTAAAAAAAAATTAATATAAAAGAAAATAAACATTCCCTTATAGTAATAATAAAAAAGCCGTTAAATAATATTCAACTCTTTTTGTGGTAAATAATATTGTTGTAGTAATTTAAAAAAATTAATGTCTTTAAAAAATAAAAAATAAAGAGAATTATATGACATCAAATCCACATTAGGCTAATGCGTTAAGCATTTTTTATTTTAAACAAAGCCTGGTATATGTCTAATAAGGTTTTATTTTAAAATGATTTTTTTTATTCAAATAATCTTTTATTAAATTTTAGTTTTATTTTCAAATAATTGTTATTATAGTTAATAAGTTATTAGATATATCAAAGGTGCTTATTGAATTTTATCAACTTTTTATTTTTTTAATACAATTTTCATGTATTTGCAAAGTGCACGCAAATTTAATTAAAGGCCGTTTTCCACAAGACAAAAAAAGTTGCGTGAAGCAAATTTTTTCGTCATGACAAAATGCCGTCTTAATTTCCACATCATTATTATTAGCGCTACTATTTTTGTTATTAATAATAAAATGGCAGCTATAAGTTTAGGCTTTTAAAAAAATATATATATAAATATAAAAATAGTATGAGATATAATATTTTTTTAATATGTTTAAAAAAATAAATGTTAACTTCTAATAGGAACACTTCTGTGGAAAACCTGTTACTGCAAGAAGTAGTAGATGGTTTAACTCTGAAAGAAGATAAACCTTTTTGTGAAAAAAACTTTTGGAATTGACAGCATTAGTAAATTCATCTTTATTTGATGAGTAAATTCATCTTTATTTGATGAATTTACTAATGCTTGCCAACTTTAAGGGTGAATTTTAATTATATAAGAACAGCAAGTTGAGCATTTTGTTTATTGTTGTTGCTAATTGTTGTTTGCCATTTAACAATGTGCTTCGTTTTTTTTTACTATTGATTTTACGTGATATAGTTTTTTAAATATGATTGGTTTTCGCTCATAACAATCTGCAAAAAGTGGAAATAAATCTAACTTTTTTTTTTCGCTGCAGCAATTGATCAGAAAAATTAGCAGAAATGTTTAATCTGCCCATGCTTATCAACGAAAAAGTTCGCTTCGCTCAAATATTTTGTCTTGTGGAAAACGGCCTTAATATGCAATAACTTAATGGTTGTAAACGGTTATTCATTGATACATAATAGTGAATTTTTCTTAATTTAGTTCATTAAATTTATTTACTTAAAAAAATGTATAAACTTGAGAAAATTAAAATAAACGGAAACTAAAAATAAAATAAGAGTTGTATTGGCATTTCTTTTTTTAAATCTTTAAAAATAATATCTTATTAAGTATTTAATAAGTTATTATATTAAGTTATTATCAAATACTTAAAAATAAAATAATATCATATTATATTTTTAATTTTATGTATTTAATAATAAAAATATCATATTAATACTGTAATAATAAATTAAACTATAATAAACAAAATAATTCTATATATTCTATTAGATTATATATATTTCAGCAAAACTTAAAAATTCTTTTCAAATCATTCAAGAGTGTTTTTAGTGAGCAAACAAACATTACTTCACTTTAATGATAAAGAAAATTTAAAAAGGAAGGCACGTTTTTGTAGAGAGAAATGTTATAGCATGGTTTCTTTTAATGTCTTAAAAATGCATACATTTTAGGTAAAATTTGGCATGCTTTTGTAAACACATGTAAAAACCACAGTAAAACATAATTACTTTCTTTAATAGCGTACTTAGTTATTTAACTGTAAAGTAATGAAATTGATGAAAGTAATCACAATTTAGCTTGGTTTCTTTTAAAGTTGTTGAAAATGCATTTTAAATTTTAGTAACTATTTTTTTATAACAAATAAATTGCTGGATTAATGCGTTTGTTTTAAAAATTTTGAGTGAATGCCAAAGTTTGCCAACACTGTTTGGATGAAGACTCTGAAGATAAAGGCAAATTGATAGGACCAGTATGGTCCTGTATTGGTAGAAGTTTAATTCTTTTGACAAAATAGTCATCTAAAAGTGCTACTCTGATGGTCATTGCAACTAACAGAATAGAATATTTAAAATAAACACGTCATTTAAAATAATAATAAACACATTTTTGTTTTCTAAATAAAAAAATAATTCATTAGAAACTAATTCAGTTACTTTTCTTTAAAAAAGTTGTTTTCGTATTTTATATTAAAAAAAAAATTGTGTGACAACTTTAATTGCTAAAAAGTAAATTTTTTTATTAACATTTAAACCACCAAAAAAAATGAATTATGCTGCAAATTAAAATAAACATTAAAATGAAATCTATACATTTTTTTTTTAATGTTTTTAAAAACAGTTTTTAACTGTTTGAAAGTTTTTAAAAATAATAGAAATTTTATTGTTCTTTTTTTTTTTAAATTATATATTATTTTTAGAATCATCTTTTTTATTTTGCTATTTCTTTAAAAAATTTGTCAAGAATTTTATGGCATTTGACATTTCTTAGGGGGAGTAGTAACCCCTATTACCTTTAAAAAATTTATTATAGACAGTTTTATAAAATCACTGTCTTGAACATATGGTTAATTTAAAAAAATTAATGTGTTAAAAGTTCTTTTCAAAACTAGAAAAAAAGTTTTAATTCTAAACCTAAAAAGGTTTAGTTTAATAAACATTAACACTTAAAATAAGAAACTTTAATACTTAACATAAGAAACATTGATACTTTACATAGGAAACATTGATACTTGATAAAAGAAACAAGATATAAGAAACATTAGAAACATAATATACTTACTATAACACTTATATACTTATATACTTACATACTTATATACTTACATACTTATATACTTACATACTTATATACTTACATACTTATATACTTACATACTTATATACTTACATACTTATATACTTATATACTTACATACTTATATACTTACATATACACTTATATAAGAAACATTACCACTTAACATAAGAAACATTTATACTTAGCATAAGAAATGGTTATAATTTGCTATTTTAAATGTGAACAAATGCTTGCAAGTTCCTAGGTAATTATTTAATTACAAAAAATATACTTTGTATGTTATAAGTTTTTTAAAATTACTTTGTATTATTTATTTTATAAATGTAATAAATTGTTTTTTTGTTCAATTAAGATATTGTTTAAATTATTATTAATTTAGATTTATTTATACTTTTATACTGAAAGCTCCAAGTCCAGTTTTTTACTTGTTTATTCAATTAATTCATGTCCAAATAACTGTTCTGATAGTGGTATTTGCTCTAACGGAAAATGCAATTGTAAAGAAAACCAAATAGGAACTAGTTGTGAATTTAACTATTGTCCGAACAATTGTAGTATTCTTGGTGGTAGTAAATGTGATCAGGTATGTTTTATATAAATTTCCAATTTTACTTTAAATGTTGTATAACACTTTTATGTTTTTAGTAATTTTCATATTTCATATAAATCATATAAAGCCACACTAAATAAGACAAAGATAAATTTTTGAGCAAACTTGGAAGAAATTAAGTCTTTGCTTGAATTTTATAAGAAATTAATTCTTTGCTTGAATTTTAAGTTTATGGTTCACTACAAAGTGCACATAAATTATAAACTTTTACTTATTAATCGAGGATTAACTTTTTAAATTACTTAATTGAATTTTTAATTAATTAATTGCTACAAACTTAGTACTTATTAATTTTTCCTGCATACTTACACAAATTTTTTGTGCGTGGTTGCAAGAATTTCAAAAAAAAGGTACTATAAAGTTTAGGATTATGCGGGAAGAGGAGTTTTACTCAATCAAGCGTGATAAACATAGTGTTTCTATTGTAATGTTACCTATTAACATTACTCTGTGATAAATATCAGACACCAAGACTTATAATCTGTATTTTATCTTTAAACTCTAACATCAACATTACATATGAAACTCTGTGATAAATATCAGTATGACACCAAGACTTTAACATTACATATGAAACTCTGTAATAAATATCAGTATGACACCAAGACTTATAATCTGTATTTTATCTTTAAACTCTAACATCAACTCGAGATCAAAAAACAAAAATTAAAAATAAACACTTTGAATTAAATTAAACTAAATCAAATAAAATTGAGTTTCATGAAAACAAGAAACTTTATTTTTTCCTCAACTGTAAAAATTTCTTTAACGTTGAAATATAAATGTTTTTACATTTACAATCATTAAATAATAATTAGTTTTATTAAAATTAAAATTGCAATAACTGATTAGAATTAATATTTTCCTCATTAAGGTCAAGAAAACAATATAATAGACAATTTAAATATACCAAGAGAAAACAATTTTGCTGAGTTTGTTATGGTTATGGCTTATTTATGATTCAAATGGGAATTAAGAAAATATAATTAAAAAACTAAAAAAAAAAGAGAACAAATTAAGCAAATATAAGTGAAAAGTTGTAAAAAATGAGAAAATTTTAGGAAGGTGTCTTTCACATACCAAGATTGCTTTTTGAAATTCAAAATTGCTCTTTTTTTTTTTATTTTCAAGAGTTTGTTACCAATGACATAAAAGTATGAAAAATATACCATAGTATGAAAAAAATATTTTTTATAAAGTACCAGGGCTCGGCAAAAACTGGAAAATCTCAAAAAACCTGTTTTCGGTTTTTAAAATTATAAAACCAGGTAAATGGTTTAAATTATTTAAAATTATTTTTAAAAACTATATTAAATATACTTTACTAACAACTTTTTTAAACAGATTTAAATAAGTTGAATAGAAACAGTATAAATATATATATATAAAAAAAAAAATTACAATTTAAATATAACGGGTGATGCGGAAGTTATTGGACAAATCCTAATTTCATTATTTGAGCATAATAATTAGTTCTTGTGGTTTTATACCTAGGCATAAACGTTTTATAAAATATAAACTTTATTATTTGAAACACAATTATTTAAAATGAGGTTAAATGCAGCTGAACGAGAATCTTTTTGAAGCGACTAAAAATGCTTTTTGTAAATAAACCTAATATAAAAAATAAATAAATCGTAAATCATTTTGAAAAGGAAGGATTTGCTCGAAGTACAATATATGATAACCTAAAAAGACTTGAAACTGTTCAATCGTTTTCTGATAGAAAGCACCCTGGTCGTCCGACATCCTGGACTAGAGGAAAAAAAGCTGAATTAACGAGACTTGTCAACAATCGAAAAGGGGTCAGTCAGAGAAAAATAGGTATTAAATTCGGTGTAAATCAATTGACAATTGGTTTTCAGTTAAAAAAAACGAATATTAAATATAGAAAACGTGAAAAGTCTCCAAAATACACTATAGAAAAACAAATAAAGGCAAAGAAAAGAAGCAGGAAACTAGTTAACCAACTCTATAACACAAAATTGCTTCTAGTCATCGATGACGAAAAATACTTTTGTTTTGCAGGGGACAACATGCCTGGAAATTCTGGATACTACACAAACAACAAAAAGACATGCCCAGAAAGTGTTCATTTTATAGGAAAAGAAAAATTTCCAAAAAAATTATTAATGTGGATAGCCATATCTGACCGTGGTATGTCCAAGCCATTGTTTCGCACTTCCAAGGGTGTAGCGATCAATTCATCAATGTATATTAATGAATGTTTAGAAAAAACGACTTCTTCCATTTATTCACAAGTATCATGGAGACTTTAACTATTTATTTTGGCCAGATTTAGCAAGTTCTCATTATTCTAAAGATTCTCTAAATTGGATGAACCAATATGTCTATTACGTTGATAAAGAATCCAATCCCCCAAATGTGCCTCAAACACGACCAATTGAAAATTTTTGGGGACATTTAGCACAGAAGGTTTACGAGGGAGATTGGCAAGCTTCAACAGAGCAAGTTTTGATTGATCGCATTAAACTAAAACTACAAGAAATTGATTTAAACTTTTTACAGTCGCATATGAAAGGCGTCAGAGCAAAATTGAGATCAATTGCAGATGGTGGTGTTTTTTCATATAAAAAATAATATATTTTTATTAAAAGATAAATGCTTTATTTAAAAAAAGTATAATAATAGTTTTTTTTTTATTTATTAATAAGTTATTGACGTTTTTATTTTGTCCAATAACTTCCGCATCACCCGTTAATAAAAACTATTTTAATTCAAAAAACCTTCAAAATCTTTTTTTAAATTTCTAAATGTTTTAACTAATAAAAAACATTAAGGTATATCATGACTTAATATATACATGTAATAAATTCTCACTAACCAATCATGTTATTGATTATTGCTTTAAAATGGCTAGCCAAAAACAGCAATTTAAACCATATCATAAAACACACACTTAAATTCTAAAGCTTTCAAGTAAACGAAAATAGCTCTTGTAAAAAAAATCAACTGTAGTAAAATTTTTAAAATGCAAACACAAAAGAAAGTTCTGAAATCTTAAAGAAAAGGTGGAAGCCCAATGCCAAAAAAGTCAAGGCCAATACCTTTTTTTTTTTTTTAGCCTTAAGGCAAGGCCAAGGTCTTAATTTTTGGCCTTAAAGCAAGGCCAAGGACTAACAACTATGATTTGGATAATCTCTGAACTCTACTATTACACCACTACTGCATGTTAATAAACCATAAAAGGTCATTATCTAAGTATAGGAGTACTTTCACTGTTTCTTTCTATGTGTACTTAGGTATGTAGTGTTTTAATATAGGATTTTTATAAAGTTTTTAAATATCAATATTAAAGTGGCAGAAACATACAAAATGCTAACATTATAACTTAAAAAAGTTCCTTTTTTATTATGGCAAAAATGTTTTTTTTTTGAGTTCTTTTATATTTATATATATGAAAAATATCCTTTGTGATCAAGCCCAATCAGATGGATATTATGATATCATCAATGTTTCATACAATGCCAAGTGTGCAGAGATAAATAAATATAAAGTTATAAATTTATAAATAATTAAAAAAAATACTATTACTATATATCAACTTTCCAGCAGCATTGGTAACAGACTCATTTTAGTATTTTATCAAACCGGGTCCTGGTCCCAGTTATATATCAACCCCGGTCTGTTACTATTAATGATACTAATATACTAACATCATCACTTTTCTTAAATGTTAAAACAGAAAGATATGAAATAAGTGGTCATAAACCATCATATCTTAATTTAGTGTTATTTATCGATTTTTTTGAAACATATTTTTCAAGATTATCTTTTTATTTTGTATTTTACCTTAAAAAAAAATCTTGTTTTTTATTAAGTTTTTGTTTTTACTTTTACTGCAGGATTTAAAAAGTTGCGTATGTGGAAATGATTTTTTTGGTGAATCATGTTCAATACCATATAGGTTTAACACTGGTTTAAATTTATGGTATACAGTATCTTCTAAACTAACAGTTTTTACAGCAAGATCAAGTCATGTTGCTGTTTTCATTAGTAACTGCTTGATTATTCATGGAGGTAAATTATAATTGTTTGTAGAGTTGCCTATAATTTTATTGATTATGTTGGTAAATGTTGCTAGCTATATTTTATAATAATAATTAATTAACTTTACTAGCTTTTTTTTGTCATGTTTTGTGTGTCTGTGTTTTGTCATAGTGTGTGTGTCCTAGACATTAGGGTACAGCGAGAATTTTTTTTTCTTCTAAAAGCTTAAGAAAAGGTGTATTCTTATGTAAAATCAAATTTTAAATAGGGTTTACTTAAAAATATTTTTGATTGGAAAAAGTTTTGATACCCAAATTTTTACTTTTAGAAATTGCAAAATTTAGTAAAATCTTATTTGTCACACTTGTCCTTTATTATGTTTTACATGTCCTTCTTTTTCATTGCGATGAAATATTAAATGCAAATAATGTTTTTAGACCAGTTGCAATTTTTTTTGATACATGTTTCAAAGTCATTATCTTGCATGAACCCTACCAGCGATGCAGATTCTGGACATTTGGCCCAACTACTCTCTTGCATCTGGTCCAACTACTGACATGGATGCTAATGTCACTTGTTTTACAGTACGCTCGGTACTTTGAGTATGAATTTTAACAGAAGGAGTTATTAGAGGTGTCAATCTTAGCATTACCAACTTATCTTTAGTGAGCGAGCAAGTAAAAACAGGTTCTTGTACCACACCATTTTCCCATTTGACTAGCTCTTTAAGAGTAGTTGCTGCAAAGTTCAGTTTAGGTGTTTTTCTTGGTCTGATTCGCATGTCTCCAAGGATATCATTACCCCTTTGTTTCAAAATTCGGTCAACTGCAAAGTTGCGGTCTTCTGCATTATTAATAGATAATAAAGAGATTAATAAACTTTCATGGTTCGCATACCAAGCGCCTAACTGGATGTAGGGAGTCACAATTTCTCTTACTATAACAGGTTGATTTCTAAGAATTCTCAATTGAGACAGAATGTGATTGGAAGCATCTTCAAGTCTGTTTTTAACTTTAATGTCAAAAAAAAGTTTAAAGTAAAATTGTAAACAAAATAAGAATGAATGAAGCATGCATATGGCTCAGTGGCATTTGTGACCTAACAGCTTTTCAAGATGTGTTATAGCACCACCTTTCGAGCCGGTGTTAATTGAAGTACTATCAGCTCCAAGTACTAAACATGATTCAGTAAGATTATATTGTTGCAGCAAATTATAAACACCTTCAGCAATCTTTTTAGCTGGCTTATCTGAATGAGTATGTGCAATTGGAGTAAAATGACCAAGATATCGACCACCAGGTTCTATAGTCACAGTAATGTGTTGCTCTTTCATAATAATAGGATGTAGCTGTCCATTTGAATCATTTATCATCGCTCTTGTTAAATCTTTTCTTCCATCAAAGTAAATGCCAATATTATCTGCTTTTGGAAAATTGAAATTGTCATTATTCTTTGCTACTACCATGACTTTTTTTCTCGCTCTCATTAACTTAGAAGGATCACAAGCAAGGTAAGAGTATTCAGGGGTGAGAAATTCTGCTTCAATTAAATCTTGCAGATAACTTGTAGCAATTGCTGCAGTTGCAGCAGGTGAAATCCCAAACCTATAAAATAAAACTAGTTTATATTTATTTTTATTAATTTATCATCCAAACTTTTGCTGCTCAACAAAATAATAATCTATATGATTACCTCATACTAGCCATTGCTGTGTTTTTTATTGACATAGTGTTTTTTCGTGACTTCTTTTCTAAAAATCGTGTTACAAGGAAAGCATAGACACCTAATTTATCCTTTAGAAGCCTTTCAACCAACAATTTAATTTCATTGTCTTGTTTTAAAGTAAAGTTAACATTAACTGGATTATAGTTGTCATTGAGAGAAATATCAGGAGAAATATTTTTTTGATATTCTTCATATAATTCTATATCTTGTTTTTCTGTGACCTAAAACCAAACTTTTACAAATATTATTTTTGTTCTATATGTATGTGTATATATATATATATATATATATATATATAAATATATATATATATATATATATATATATATATATATATATATATGTATATATATATATATATATATATATATACAAAAATATATATATATATATATACATATATATATATATATACATATATATATATATATATTTGTATATATATATACATATATATATATACATTTATATATATACATATATATTAGGGCGGGTTATACTTTTTTTTTTTAGAGTTGCTAACCTGGCTATGGTCTAAAAAGTTGCTCTAGGTGCTACTTATTGTAAAAAGGCCAAAAACATTTAAAACAACAGGTGTCTTGTACTTGCAACTTTACCGCAAAGTTTTACCCTTTAATGGCTTATAGCTAAAAATATAAGAAATTCATCAAGCACTTAATATGATACAAAGTCCATATCCATGGCTAGCGCAAAAAAGTATTTTTTGGGGGGTTTTATAAGTATTTTTTGCTTACTATAAAAAAAAGTTACAAAAAAAGATGCACCCCCTTAATTGCGGCCCTGTCAACAATAAGGGGGTGTTATCGACGTCGAAACATAAAATTCACTTAAATGGTGAAGTTCTAGATATTATTAGTTCAATGAAACAATATAATCAAACGTAATTTACAAAAAGTCTGATTTACAGCTAACACTAGGTAGTTCTGTTCTTGATGCAGTACACTGTAAAATCATTCCATGTCGCGATTCATGCCCAAAAACGGTTGAGCTTGCTGCAGAGATATCTTGGATAGCACGCTCAACTGCCTGAGAGTGATAGGGTATACCAAAAATGAAATCAAACTGACAGTGTTGAAGTTTTTCACTTTCAATAGCTGCTAGCAACGGTGGTGGTGTGAGGTTAGCTGTAGTCCAGTCAATCATATCAACATAAGTCAAAGCATTGGCGTTTAGCTTGATACTTGACTTCTGTGCGTGTTTTTGATCAAAAACACGCACAGAAGAACTACACGAAGTACTTCTCAAATTAATTATTTTTTCACAACAGAAATGTCGCACAGAATCATCATTGTCACAAACACCAGAAAGAAGAATGTTTTCGGAGTGGGCAAAGTAGTTGTTGTTCTGCAACACAGGCTCTAATATTTTCCAATCTTCTGCTCCAAGCTCATGACACTGCTTCAGCAAGTAAAAAAAGTTCTTTGCACCATCAGCGCAAGAAGGATGACTCTTGATATTGAACCATGAAGGAGAGTAAACATTTACTATAAAGCGTACAATTTTGTATAGTGATGGGGAACAGACTTCTTTTGACATATACAATCTCAAAATTGTGTTGGCTTTTGTCAGCCACCTAGCATGGTTTAAATTTCCTGGCATTGCGTTCTGTAAAGACTTCATTTCATCACTATTTGTATAACCTTGCTGCACTGCTAAGCATGCTCTAAGAAGATATATTTGATCTGTACTTAGACTGTTCTTAACCTCAT
>NC_088920.1:41650000-41665000 GCF_038396675.1 Hydra vulgaris
TAATTTCTAAATATAGCATTTTTTCATATGCTTTATAAAAACAAAACAAAAAGGCAAACTAGCAATTATTGTAATATTAAATGTTTTATGATATTTTGATATTTATATTATAAATGAACTATTTGGGAACTATATTTATTGTATACTATTATGTATTCAATATTATTATGCGGGAAAAAAATCAAATTAAAGCTTTGGCACTGATAGATGCAGAAGGACAGCACAACTGATCAAAAAATGCTGGATGATACTCTATATAGATTTGGTATCAGCAAAGATCAAATAGTATGTGCAAGTGTAGACAAGTAGACAATGCAGCTAATATAATTAAAGCAATCGCTCTTTTAATTCAAGTGATGAAAATTTTCGAGATGAAGCTTTGCAGGACGCAGAACAAGAGGAGTTTTTACAAATGAAGAAGAAAGTGCAGCAGCTTTGGAAGAAAATCTAGCCTTTGTCCTCCCAGAATGGTGTCAACAATTATTCATTGACATTAAGCTGATGTGCTGTGTTCACACTTTGATGTGCTGTGTTCACACAATTATTCATTGACATTAAGCTGATGTGATGTGTTCACACTTTGTAGTTAGCTATTTGTGATGCTTTAAAAAAAAAATACATTGCCCAACTTTTGGCAAAAGTCCATTGTGTTGTAAAGAAGCTAAGAAACTCACATACAATATGTTATGCGTACAGTGTGTGAGCAATTTGCTGCAGTTGATCAGATATCTTTTTTACTCCCTGAAATATGGGATGAGTTGAGTCATCTTTGTGATCTTTTAAATGTATGATGTGACACTTAAACTTCAAGGAATAAACATCACTCCAAGAAAGTTCCTAAAAGAGTCAAGGACTAATTGCAGAAGTCATATCAAAATTAATGCAGAAACGAGAAAAAAAACTTTTTGATAATGATATATTTCTAGCTGCAGTTTATGTTGATGCTAGATTTAGAATACTGTTGAAAGAAAACCAGATAATACGAGCATAACAAGTCTTAAAAACAGTAGAAGAAAATATTTATAAAAGAGATGTCAAATTTATAATAGAAAGTCAAGAAATTAGAAATACTGCTGAGCATCTACAGCACTTTCAGTTTTAAGTGAATGTAATGCTGATGGAGAAGAGGATAAGTTTGAAAAGAAGCTTGATAAAAAAGAAAAAATAGAAGTGTGACCAAAATTAATTTTAATGATAAAAATACTAGAGTAATGGAAAAAATTAGACATTTAAAAAATGAAATCAGCTTTTAAGGGAATTGAAGAATACCCAAAAAGAATACAAGAACACGCAGAGTAGTCAGCCTGTCTCACAAGCAAATGTAGAGGCTATTTTCTGTACTTAAGTTGCGGTAGTAATAGAGCCCTCGCTTCATAAGTGAGTGGTTCAGAGTTCAATCCCCACCACATCCCTGGTAGTACCACGCTTAACTTGTTTCTCTGGGCAGTGGCTTTGTTCTTCAAGGTTCGTGTTTTGGAGTTATAGAGTTGAAAGGTTATAGCCACAATTAAGTAGTCTCCTCATCTTTAGTGACCTTCTTGGCCTTGGGGAGGTGAATTTTGATTAATAAAATATTAATAGTACTTAGGTTACTGTCATGAAAAATTAATAAAAATTATTTTTATTTGTATATTGCTGAGCTGCTCCAAAGCTGGAGCCAAAAATTCTAATGGAGCCGGAGCCTGGAGCTGGAGCCAATTTTTAGATTTAGGCTTAAAGCCCTGGGTAGAAAATAAAAAATTTGAAGGAAAAATTAGGGAGGCACTAAAAATAAATTTAAAAATGTGCATGAAACAGGGGGATTAATTTTGATTAAGGCTAATATGTCAAATAATGTTTTGGATGCCATTTTTTTTTAATTTAAAAGCAAAAGAAGCCAATCAATCGCTGACATTTAGTAACAATTTATATCAGCTATAATGATTAAAAATTACTGTAAAATATTTAATAAATAATAAATGCTGGTATCTATAACTCAGCATAAATTTCTTAAATAAAAGTTGAACAAATGAACAAAAAATTTTGTTGCTATTTAAATTAAAACACTTTTACTTTTTTTTATGCGGTCGCCAAAGTTTTTGCAGGCCTGTAGGTGAGCCCTAAAGTGCTGGCTAAAGAGATAAGATTGATATATGTATATCAGGGGCTATTCTAGACCATTTTTGATAGCGTCGATCGTATTTGAGCACTGATTTGGGCACCACCTAAATTAAAATTTGAGGACCTTTTTTTTTTCAAAATTTTTTCCTAGAATAGGCCCTGTATATATACATATCAGAGGTGTACACACTGGATTTTTAGGAACAAAAAACCTTTAAATTTTGGGCCCACCCAGCCCTTAACATGGGAGCAATGAGTTTTTAAAATATTTGAGGAACCCATCTGCAAAGTGCGATAAGTCACAAAAATAAAAATTTTGTGTTAATTCTTTTTCCACATTCTGTATACTAACATCTATTATCAATTTAAATATTAAACTAATTAAAAAACTTTTGGTTCTAAAAATGGACAAAAAGAAATGATCAATTTCTGTTGAAATCATGGCATTGTATATATATATATATATATATATATATATATATATATATATATATATATATATATATATATATATATATATATATATATATATTTATATACATGTAATATGTATATATATATATATATATATATATATATATATATATATATATATATATATATATATATTTATATACATGTAATATGTATATATATATATATATATATATATAAATATATATATATATATATATGTAATATGTATATATATATATATATATATATATATATATATATATATATATATATATATATATATATATATATATATATATATCAGGGTGTGTTTTTTTAGGTTTTACAAATGATGGATTGTCTGATCAGCTTATATATTTTAACATAAGTACGAATCAGTGGAAAGTTATTAGCATAAATGAACCTAAGCCAGTATGTCTAAAAATAATTTTTTTTTTGTTCAACTATTTATTGAATAATTGTTTCACTTTTATTTTCCATCAACAGTGATTATAAAAAAATCTCTTTAAAGAAATATTTAAAACAGAGAAAAAAGTGAATATCTTAAATTTTTTAAAATCCAAAAAATCAGAAGCAAAAAAAATTTTTTAAAAAGCATTGACTACTAAAAAAGTGAAGTTTTAATTAATAAAACTGTTGTGATTGTTATTATAACAACATTCTATTCTGCAAACTATTTTGCAGTATATTTTCTAATACCCAATTATTTTTTTAGTAACAAAAAAAAATTTATATGTTTTTAAAAGAATATCTCAATTTTTTATAAAAACAGATGTATAATTGTAATTTAATGTAATTTATTGCAAAGACTAAAATTTAAATTTATTTATTAGATAATGATAAAAAAATATCTTAAATAGAAAAATATGTTTAATAAAGTTTAATAGATATTCTTTCAACCCACTTTGGTTTAAATTGACATATTAAAACTACCTTTTTGAAGATTTGCATTTTTATAATCACTTTTTATAGAATTTTTTTTCAACTTTTTTTCAAAATAAATTACAATCAACAAATTTTTCAATTTTAATCAACAAATTTTTCAAAATAAATTAGAATTAGGGGAGAGTGGGGCACCATGACACACTTTTGGTTTTTGCTTCACAACATTTTTTTTAAATAGGTCTTTTTTTAGGCGATTGGTTTAGTTTGTAAAATAATTTAATACCTACAAAATTAAATTTGTAAATTATCAAAATATAATAGTTTAAACTTGTGAGACTATTTAAAGTAAAATTAGAAATTTGTTTCAAGGTACCCCACCCATGGGGTACCTTAATACACACTAAGTGTATCATTAAAAAAGTAAATAAGAAGTATAAAACATAGAGAAAAAGCAGATTTTGAAAATAAAAACAAATTAATAATTATTACCCAAATAATGCGTCCAATAGTTTAAATCACATTTCAGAAGACCAGATAATATATCATTTTAAGTGTCATTCTTTAGTGTCAATTAAGTTATGCAAGAAATTAGATTGAATTTATTGGTATTTAGGGTTCTCGATATGACCATGCTGGTGAAAAATATGAAGATGGATTTTTAATTTTTGGTGGTGAATTAGCTGATGGGAGTTTTTCAAATGAACTTTGGTATTATAACAATAAATGGATACTATTGAGTAATGACAAATCAATACCTGGTCTCACAGGACACTCTGTGACTGTTGTTGGTTCAAAAGTGTTTATCTTTGGAGGTAAAAAAAAAATTATTCAAATGTTTGGTGGAATGCAAAACTTTATAGATATCTATAAATTTACAAGATATATAAAATTTTATAGATATCTTAAATTTTCAGATTTTCAAAGAAATAGTGAAAAGTACTAAAAATTAAAAATAAAAAAAAATAAAAAAAAAAAAAAGTTCCTTTAAGTTTGAGTTGAGCCAAATGCTCTTTTTAATAAAGGTAGGTTTTAAATGCTCTTTTTAATATATCAATGGCAGATTTCAATCTTGTTATGTTTTTCAAATTTAAAAATACTTTTGTGTTTTTTAATGCTGCTTAATAAAGGACATTAACAATAAAAACTTGTTTCTTCAGCTAAAGATATTTTGACCTGTGTAAATATACATTTTTTTTTTTCGGTAAGAAAAATGTCTTAAAAATAAATTTTTCAAAGAAAATACATGGGGTATAATAAATACATGGGGTAAAAGGTAAGCTTTATAAGAAATGTAACACTTATCAAATATTGTTTTTTTCTGTATAAGTTTGCCATGTTCTGATAAAAAAAATTTTTTTTTATGTATTAATGTAAACTATCCCTTTACAAGGCCTACAAAACACGAGTAAGATCTGACAAATTATTTGGTTTGTGTTTAAGACTGTCTGATTTAAAATATTCACTAATGTAAGCTACTGTTTTCATTAAGCAGTTTGATTGTTTGAAAATTGCCTCTGGATTAGGATTTAACAAATGTATTCTCTGGATTAAGATTTAACATATGTATTCTTTAATAAAGAACACTTTTTTAGATTTTAGATCTAGCATGAAAAATCTTTTAGAAATTTAGTGTTAATTTATGTGATATATTGCTTTTTGAAAATGTATTAAGTTAACTGTTGTTTAAACTAATGTTGTGAATAATGAAAATTGTTCTGTTTCATTGATGGCTCCATTTAGACATTTATGTGAATTCATGTGTACTTCTTGTGTACTTCATGTGTACTTTTTGCATAAAGGTTGCATTTAAATAAAATGAAGTAAATCACTCTTTTTTAAACATTAAATGTTCTAAATTATTCTGAATAGTTTCATAAAATCTTTTATTTCAATTGAATAATTTCATAAAATCTTGAAATTATGTATTATATTATTATAAATTATATATGAAATTATTCAATTGCAGTTTTCAATGGAGAAAGAGGTAAGTTTTAAAACCGTTAGTCAGCTTTTGAAATGATGGAAAACAATCAAAAAGAAATATTATAAAATTAACTAATAGTTTAATAATTATCTTGATGGAATATATGCTTTAAATGCATATATTCCATTAAGATAATTATTTAACTAATAGTTTATTAATTATCTTGATGGAATATATGCTTTAAAACAAAACCTGCTATTGATGGAAACCGGTAGGTTTCCATCAATAGCAGGCTTTGTTTTAAAGTATAAACTGGCGCGACATTTGACATAACAGAAAGGTAATGGTTATGGTACCATTTTACATACGCCATTTTTCATCATTTTTTAGTATTTAAACAAATCTAAGGAAATCATTAGAGCGGTAAGATAAAAGAAGTAATTAATGTTATAAAAACCACTTATGAAGTTTGAATGATAATTATGTAAAAAAGTTTGCGTGATAATTACATTTGATATTTGCGCTATTTACAAATGTAATAACTCAAGAAAAAACAAAGAAAGTTTTATTTTTATTAATCTAACTTTTTCATCAAAAATGTTCAGTAAAAGAAAAAAAAAAGATGTTATAGGAGTGTAAAAAAAGAAATCGTAAAATAAATATAATTAAAAAATATTTATTTATCATCTCGCAGGTGCAAGAATGTATAATGATTGATTTTATCAAAAAAAAAATGAAAAAACAGTAATTATTGCAAACTTAAAATGACATCGTATAAAGAGTTTATTTAAAAGTTTTTTTTTTACTAGCTGTTCGGACCCGTAAAATACGTAAAATCTTAATAAATCTACTCTACACTGACTTTTTCTAAACTTATTTCTTACTTCAATAGTCTTTAGTATGTGGTAGAAAAATAACTATATACATAAAAAAAACTATGCTTATTGTTTCTTTTTTAAAAATTTGAAAAAAACTCTTAAAAACTTTAAACGTTTTGGTAGCTGTTGCGCGAATTGCCATTTATCATCGAATTTGATGTTAGTACCTGTCTAAATGTTATTTAGAATGCCTGTTTGAAATGTGTTAATTAATTACCATCAATATAAAAAGTTTCAAAAAACATGAGGAAATAGATTTTAATACACGGAATTACAGACTTACCATGACCCGTTTAATACTAGTCAAGGTAAGTCTATTCCACACCGACCACTTTAATAATTTCGCTTTATTTCAATTAATTAAAAAATATATATATATAAATCTTTTTATTGAGTTAACGATTTATGTTCAATACTTTATAACTTATATAAAAAACAGAACAAAAGAAAAATGGGGAGGGACCTTATTATTTTTTACTTTATTAAGTTTCTATTAATTTTTTTTCAAACCATTTACAGCTTATTAAGACTCTTGCCCCGTTAATTATGAAGAAAATTAAAGTTTGCATGTAAAATCTATTTTCTATAAGAAAGAAAGTCTCTTTAATATGTGTTAAATGCGCAGACCTAACTAATTACTTAAGCACATTAATAACATAAGTATCTCTATCATAACATATGCGCCATAAATTTCCAGCAATGTTTTCATATTTTTAAAAATTTTTAAAAGCTTTTTAATGTTTTTAGAGATTTTAAAAAACTTTTTAAAAAACTCTCTATAAATCAAAATTAAGGAGATATTGCTGCAATGAAATTTTAAAGTAAAAGTAAATCTTTAAAATTTGATATAATTTTTGATAATATAAGTAACTTAGAGTTTACATGTTAGATTAGTTGCATAGACTTTTGTTCACATAGATAAAATACAAATTATAACAGATTGTGGTTTCAAAAAAATGAATAATAGCTTTGTAAAATAAAAGATATTTTTATTTACACATTTATTACCAAAATAACAACGCATAACAATTTTTAATGAATTTCAAGTGTATGTCTATTGAACAAACATATCATTTGATTAATCTAAAAAAGTTAATCGAATTAAAAATAGGAAAAAATACACCACATGTATTAACTGGAAATCAATTTATTTATACATAATAAAAAACAAAAATATATAACAAAATATCTCAACTTACCTGTTGCTAATGTTTTTTAAAATTAATTAAAATAGGAAATATAAAAAACTTACCTAAAATGCCTCGTGCATTTTCAGTAACCATGAGCGAGACTAGGTTTTTCCAAACCGAGACTAGAAGTTAGTACTTCTCATGAGACCGAGAACAAGACGAGACGAGAAATTTAACAATTTTTGAAAACAAATTGATTAAAATCCAAATAAATAAAAAAAATGTAAACATGGTTTTGACAAATAAACATAAATGACATTTGTCAAATGTAAACAACTTTTTCAAATATTAATTCAGAATTTTTTTGCCAAACGTTTCCAACAAGACAATGTTTTCTCTAATTAAGATGATTTGTTCTACTTTTTCTGGGTGTAAGTTGTGTCTGGATGATCGGACGACATTTCCACCTGAGCTAAAAACTCTCTCTGATTTAGTTGAACTTGCTGGAATGGTTAAAATTTGTCTAGCTAATGAAGAAAGTTCTGGCAATATATTTGAATGCAATTTCCACCAATCAAGAATCGGAAAGTCTTTTTCGGCATCAGGGAGATATTCATACTGGCACATTTTGCTCAAAATAGGATCCAGTTCAGATGTTGGCTCTTGTGTTTTAAGTCTGACGTTTAACTTGCGCTTTAGTTTTGAATTAGGAGACAAATCTGCTGAAAGGTCTCTGGCAACAGGTTGGCACTCAACATTATCCTTAACCTGTGAGGCTAACCATTATTTTGTTGTTTGAAATTTTTTGAAGAGCTTCAAGTGAAGTCCCTTTAAAGCAGGATTTAAGTAGTTTGATTCAGCGCTCAATAAGTTTCCAGTGTGACAAAGAGGAAATCTTTTCTCAATGCAGCTTTTGAAGTTTTTTGCATACAAGACACCGTAGCCATTTTTTCCATCTGTCTCAATAAATTGATAAATTTTGTCATGGATTAAATAAAGAGAATCGGCGACAGTGTTAGTTGTTGGAATAGACTCAGTCGACCACGTTTCTGTAGCTTCTTTAAGTGGTACCAAAATTTCTACTGCTCCCTCGATTGATTTTCACTGTAATGCACTGATGGTCTTTGAAGAAAAAATATCTTCATTTGCACATAAGCTGATAATTGCACTCTTTAGATGTACGATAGAAGCCATGCAATCCAGTTCACTACTCCATCTTGTGTCAACAGATTGGCGTAACTGTCTAAAATTGATTCCTTGAGCATCTGATTCTGATTCAAGCAACTCAGCTGCAACTGTTGACTGGTGAGTTAAAGAAGCCAAATCTTTGCATGTTTGCAACGCATCATCCATTCCAGCAGTCATTCCAAATGAGTCTCGAACTGCACATTGCAAAATATGATTGTTGCACAAGTATTGGTCAAGGCGCTTTGACAATTTGACTGGAAGTTTCATGTTTCTTGCCTGGTCGTTCACGCAGTACATTGGCAAATCAGCAGGCAAATTTAGTTCTTCTAAGAAAGAATCCAGCTTTCCTTCAATTAAGATACCTGTGTGTCTGCCTGGGAACTGTTGGACATGGGGTGTCCAGTGATGTAGTCTCCAATTTTCGTCAATAGCATGAAAAGTCCAAGAGATGTAGCTGTCCTGAGCTCTAGAAGTCCAACAATCAGAAGTAAATGCAGCACTTTTTAGATTTGGCGTAATCTCCGTTATTATGCTCTTCATTCCAGTTTGAACTTCTCTTGACCAAATTGAAAGCTTTCTTGAAAATGTTGTTCTGTGATGAAGGCTCAGTTTAGGGTTGCAATGTCAAACAATTTCTTGAAACCTCTTCCTTCGACTGCTGAAAAGGATGCCAGATCAGTGCGAAAGTAATTCAGCATTTCAGAGTCAAACTGTTTTTGAATGGAATTGTCTTTGTCATATTTGGACTTTGTTTCAAGCATTTCGACCATGGTTCGTTCTTTCTTCTTAGGAGGAGGAAGAAGAGAGTCGTCAGTTTTTTCAGAATACTCAACGTAATCTTGGCTTTGTTTTTTTTTGAGGTGACAATGAAGTCCGCTTGTGTTTCCATCTATTGTTTTCAAAGACTTTTTGCATTCAGCACCGTCACTTGTTTTTTGAAAATATCTCCAGATTTTGTTTTTTCTTGGTGACATTTTTGATCATTGAAATGAGGCAAGAATATTTCTTTTCAATATGAACAATATGTGTCAAGTTGAATTCCACTGGTAAATTAATGAAATTAAGTCGAAAGTGCACCATTTTATACAAAAAGTTTTTGTATTTAAAATCTAATTAAAAATATTTAAAATCTAATTAAAATTTTTTAATTAGATTTTTAAAAAAAATCTAATTAAAATATTTAATTTGTTTTTGTCAAAACAAATTAAATTTTTAATTAGATTTATTAAAATCACGGAGTCAAAATATTAATGAATTAAAAAAACAAATTATTAAGCATTTTGTAAATTATAATAATTTTTAATTTGGAAAATAATATAATATTTAAGTCTTATTCTACTTCTCGCGAGAAGTTTCTATTTTTCGTTTATCACGAGAAGTCCCATTTTATGAGATCTCGCTCATGTTTAATTTTCAGCTAAAAGAGTCCGAGTTGAGTCTTCCAATATTATACAGAGTATAATACTATTTTAATGGTCATTTAAGTTCTGTCATTGTTGCGGATTTGGTTTAGAATGTTTAACTGGGGCATGGTAAAATGGCTGTAAAACTTTTAAATTTCCTTATTACCTTAACATTCAATATTTTTAACTTTTTATTATTTAAAAAAATTATACATTTAATAAAATAGTTTATTTTGAATATGAAATTAGAATTTTTAATTATGTTCTTAATAAAAACATATTTAGTAAACCCCCTTACTGTTTAAAAAAAGTTAAGGTCGCCACATGGTTATTTCAAATCAAAAGCTTTTTTTTTTTAAATTTTTGTTATTTAAAATGCAAAACAAAACAACTTTCTTTCTTTTAAAACAAACTTCTTACTTCAAAAGCGTATTATTTTGTATTTTGGAAAAATCGCAAAAAACTAAATACAAAAAAAAAAAAAAAAAAAGAAAAAGCACCAATGGTAGGAGCCGTGACTTTCTGCTTTAAGAACCCTGCGTGCTATCCACTCGGCTACGCAGGCATATTGTTTAGCAAAAACTTTAAAACTATATAAGAAACAAAAGACTTGATAAAATGGAAATAAGTGCTACAGATCAAATCTTAAGGAGATGTTGCCGCAATGTAATTTTCAAGTGAAAGGAAAACTATAAAACTTGGTATATGTTTTAGTATGTTTTAAGATTACATAATTTGAAGTTTACGTAAGTTAGATATTTGCATACACTTTTGTTGACATTGCTTATAAAAAAATTCTGTGACTCTTTCTCGCTATTACCTCGGTTGCAATGGCTGCCAAGAGTACTCTGTCAAACATGCTCGAATGAGCTGCTATTATGTTTCTTATTATATTATAATATGATAATTAAAAAAAATGCTTCTGATATGGATATAACTTTATTATTAATTTTTAGGCTTGAATTTACGCTTGAATGAATATAGCTCTTGCAATGTTTTGAAATATATTTATAAGTTTTATTTTGCAAAAAATAGTAGTTTAGAAAAATAATATTTTATAATAGTTACATCAGCTTCATATCATTAACAGATTGTGCAATATCAAAAAAGTGATAACAGAATTTTCCTTATAATTTAGAAAGAATTTTGATTGAAAAAGTTATTCAAATTGAAAAAAAATGTTGTTTTTTTCTCGGTTTTTCTTCATCTTTTTCTATTTTTTACAAAATAATAAATTCCTTGTAAACATGTTATAACTTATAAAACTGCATCAAAAGTATTCATGTAGTGTACGTTTAAATTTTTGTCTTAAGGCAAGTGAAAGCGCAATGATATATATTTTTTAATAAATGGCACTTGGAAACTTAAATCTTTGTTTGTCACAAAAAAAAAAGCGCTGGTAAAGTAATTAACTTGAGTTTTTTTCTTTACAACAAGTAATATTTTGTGTTTGTTAATAACTTTTTAAAAGTAAAAAATCATTATTTACAAAGCCGCAATTTTAAGTAATAATGAAAAAAAATTAACATATTTTAATTCATTTATATTTATATGTAATATTGAAATGTAATATTAAATTATTTAATATTAAATTTTAAATGTAAAATTATTTAAAATTAAAAAAAAAAAAAAAAACAAACAAAGTAACCATTGTACAATGTTTACAAAATAACACTTCTAGATTTGTTTTTCTTAATTAGTAAATTAAACTTGTTTTGCAGTAATTTATTTTATTGCAGTAGTTTTTAAAAAAGTTAATGTCCTTAAATTTAAAAAAAAAATTTTATGACCTCAAAATCACGAAGAGCTTATGTGCTAAGCTGTTTTTTATTTAAAACAAGGCCTTAATAGTATATTAGTATATAATATATACTCCATACCAGTATTATGCAAAATCCTATACTAAATTTGATAATTATTTCTTTTAAAAACAACTTTTGTGTTTTGAATTATAATTTTTACTCTATTTATTAATGTGGTAGAATCTACCACATTAGTATATAGAATAAAAAATAACCATGCAAAACACAGAATAAAAAAATAATTTTATAAGAAAATAAATGTACCATTGCTTCATTATTTTTATACAATAATAGTATATTGTTAACATAAGCTAACAAGTTCTTTTTAACATTAGTTACACTTACCATATATAAACATTAGGGCTGTCCAAAAAAATTTTTTTTTTCAGATTTGATTGCATAGTTGTTTATTTTGTGCCATTTGACATAGTAATTAACTGTGCAAAAAATCTTTCCAATCAGATAATGTTTAGGGGGTGCTCAATGACCATAAAGTTTTACGAAAAATGTGAAAAACATGGAAAAAGTAACAAAGTTCCACAAATTTCTAAAACCCGGTTAATTAGATTTTTCAGATTTGATCAGTTTTAATTATCTCTAAATATTAAATTCTGAATACAAATTACAATCCACATCCACTTTAGACTGGTTTATTAGCAGAGAAATTAATGAAATAAAATACTGCAATACGACTAAAGTTCTGCGGTTTTTGTTATATCAGAATTTTTCCAAAATAAAACACTAGGATTTTTGACTCTTTGTCATTGATTAAAATACGAATTAAAAACAAAAAAACATATGAGCAATTAACATTTAATTATCGTAATGTTATAGTTCGTGCAATGTTAATGCTAGCGAGGACTATAACTCTTCAGAGTACACTTTCTGGCATCTGGCACTCGCTTTCTGTGATCCTCAACCACCTGAATTAACCTCTGCATTTCAGATTCATTCCTTGTAATCGATTCATTAAACATCGACATTAAAGCCACAGATCTTTCGGCAGCATCATTTACTACTTTCAATGAATATACTAAATTTTTTCCTTCTTGGTATTCTGGGGAATCATTCCAGGTAGCTGGATCGTTGTTGAACAGAAAATCAATATCAACCTTCATTGACCGCAACGCACTTGCTGAAACTGATGTCACCAGCATGTCCAGAGATTTCTTCTCCAGACTTTCAATGTTCTTTAATTTGATCAACCTTTCAGACCAGTTCTCACCGTGAAATTTCATGTTGGAAATCATTTTTCGCTTCTCTTCCGTTTGAAGTTTGTTTGAAAACAAAGCTAGTGGGACCAATTCTGGTGAAAGGTACCACAAATGGTTTTGAAAGTTCTTGACTGCTGCTTCGGAAATTGTTTTATTCACAACTGCAAACTGCTTAAGTTGCTGAAACAGAAACAAGTCATTAACTGGAGCATCGCTGGCATTTGTGCATGATATACAAGATTTTAAACCAGATTAGCAAATAAGCAAAATTCACAGAGATTTTTTTCCTCTTTTGTGGTCAACTTGAACTCTTCACGAAATAAATAAATCTTAAAACAATAAATAACCTTGGCCATCCAGCGAGCCATGTGATAAGCACCAGGGATCTTGAAATGATAATTTTTCTCTTCTTGATCAGGCAGTTTTCCAAGTATTAACAGACAGAGATCCATGATTTCTTTGTAGTCATCCCTTGGCATTTTAACATGCAGGTTTTCTTTGAGGAATGCAATCACTTCATTTTGTAGTTCTTGCACCAGGGGTATTTTCATTCGAATGTCATCCAGAGGTTTAAAATTTCCTTGATTAACTTTGGGCCAATATTGCTGAAATCTCTGGAAAAGAGGTATGTTGGGACCAGATGATGGTCCAAATAGTGATCCAAACACTCCTGCTACTATGATCTCATGAACATGGTGTCTGCAAGCGAAATATAACAAATTTCTACCTATATGTTTCTCTAGAACTACACATGCACCATTTTTGGAGCCAGTGTTAGAGGCTGTAGTATCAAAACTCATTCCAATAACATCACCAATTATGTCCCAGAAATTAAGCAGATGAATAACTGCTTTTGCTTGGGCTTCTCCAGTTCCAGCTGATAGTTTTGCTATTCCAAGTATTTTGTCAACATTGTGACCTGTCACACCTACAGATAGCCGGTCAACATTTGCTTTAGGGGCTGCAGAATTTGTACGATCTATCATCAGTTTGCCATCCCAGTGGACGATTAATGGTGGTTTGTCCAAATCGCAGAATTCAGTTCGAACAGTGGCTTCAATATTTGATCGATGATAGGTTTGTTTTCTACGGACTGTAGAACGTGACAATGATCCATCATCGAGGTTCTGTCCACCAGCCCTTGCAATTGCTGCTGCTAGTATAGTAAATTTTGTGTCAGATAGATTAATTCTGTCTAATGTTGATGAAACATCAGGCGAGTCAAGAATTGTATCTAAGATACATTGTCGTTTTGGAGTACTTGCTAAACTTGATTCAGCTGACCCTGAAGAACTTGCTTTACTGACTTGTTGTCTGTAATAAACAGGGATTTCTATCTCAAAATCTCTATCAACCATTTTGTCATTATCAACAGCATCGTTATCGTTGTCATCACTATAACTTTCGTCATGTAAAGGTTCAATAACAGGAACTATTGCACTCGCACCAGATTGTCTTTGCTCTTCTTTTAGCTTTCGTTCTCTCTCTGCTTGTTTCCTTGCTTCATTTCTTTCTTCTAATTTTGAAAGTTCTTTGTCCTCTCCAAACATCACCATTTTTCTCTGACATCTCTGATCCAATAAAAATTCTTTATCTTCTTCAATTCTGATCATGGTTTCAGCATCCTTGTGGGCAATGTCAAAAAGTAGGCCAATGGTGTCTGTAAATGATTTCTCTCTCGATTTCTGAGAATCTGACAATCTGGATTTTTTTTTTTTTATTAATTTAAATTCCTGGACTAAAGTTTTCAACTTTAAGACTACATTCGGATGAAATGCTGTCGGAATATGGGCTTTATTCCAAATAATAATCAGTTCATCAACAGTTGTTTTAAGACTTTCAGGCACTGACTTTTTGGTTGAATTAAGATGATAAAAAAATGTTTTTAAAACATCAGATGTTAAGGGAAGAACTTTATCTGGAAGATTTGGCTCTGGTTGTCCAATTAAAAAGATTTTGGTTTGAAGTCGTGTAGAGATAGCAACACGAGATGATGCTGCCATTTCAATGATAACTGAAA
>NC_088920.1:41670000-41895000 GCF_038396675.1 Hydra vulgaris
TTGATTTTGAAAGGGACAATATACCCTTTTTTTCGTTATTCAAATGCTGATTTTACCAATCATAAAGTTCTGCTGCGTGGAAGAAACCTTAATGCAACACTAAGTTTATCAAATATCAATGGTGCTTCAAATTTAGTCAGTTATTAGTAAAACTATTTTTTAATTTATCTTTTTAAAACAAGTTTTTAAAATTTAAGTTGTTTTAAAACAAGTCATTCTACTTATTTCAGGTTGAAGTGGTGTCTCTGCCGTTTGATGATCAGTACCATGAGGTTGTAACTGTGAAGAACTCTATATTTTTCTACAATAAAGTAGATCGCTTTCAAACGCAAAATTTAAAGTACATAATTGAATTAAAAGCAAATTTGATTAACCTCGGTTCAGATCAATATGCTGCTATTGAAATTCAATGGAATCATACTGATAATGAATATTTTGCATTATATGTAAGATTTTATTTGAAAATTCTTTTTATTTAAGTTTATTAAATTAGTTTTGCTACATGCAAGTTTAAAAGTGTAAAGTATTTAGTTTTGTATTTTAAAGCTTTTATTAATTTTTTTATTAATTTTATTAATTTTTATTAACTTATTGCGTTAAAATTAAAAATAGCTTAAAAGTATATATAATTATTTAATTTAGTTAAATGTTTAAAAGATTAAACAATTTCAGCATGTCAAGGTATATTAACCATAAGCATCAGCAATATTAATTGTAATGGATTATAGATGCTGTAGCGAGTTAAATTGCAAAACACATATATGGTTACATATACGTTATGACACCCTTGTTTTAAATAAAAAATACTTAATGCGATATTTGGTGTCATAAAATTGTCTTTATCTTTTTATTTTTAAAAGACATTAACTTTTTTAAATTACTGCAATAATATGCAAAACGAGTTATATGTTATTTAATAGCTTTTTTATTATTACTATAAAGAATGTTTATTTTCTTTTTCTTTTTTTTTTAATATTAAATGATTAAATTTAATATTGCATTTTTGAAAATGTTTGATATTAACAAATTTTTTTCTTTACTCTACATTTACATAAATGAATTAAAATATGTTTTTTTTTAGTTTTTAAATGATTTTTTAAATGATTTTTTTAAATTTTTGAGTTTTTAAATGATTATTTCTTAAATTTCTAACTGTGGCTTTGCAACTACAAATGATTTTTTATTTGAAAAAATGAGTAACCAATTAAATTTAAAAAAATATGAGTAACTAATAGAAAAATTAATTTATTTGTTTTTATTTATTGAAAGTTATTAGTTTATTAGTTTATTATTAAAATTTTTTTTTTAAGAACAAATAATTTCAATATTGAATAATATTTAGTAATATTTTAAAATAAGTTTGACAGTTAAGTTAAACCCAAGCATTAACTTTAATTTTAATAAACTTAAATATATTTTTTAAATCAGAATTTAATTATATATTTTTAAAATCTAAATTAAATCATATATATTTTTTATCAGAATAAAATTATATATTTTTATTAAATTAGTTTTGAATTAAATCATATATTTTTTTATCAGAATTAAATTATGTTTTTATGATCTTTGCTTCAAGCTTAAAAAATCAATCATTACAATAAAATAAAAACAAAATAAAATTAAACTTTTAATTTAATTTTAGTTTTTTTCATTAGTAAATAGCGCTTATATCCAATATAATTGTCATTCAAACTTTTGTTACAAATATTTTTGCATAAATGTCATTCAAAAGTTAATGTGACTTTTTTTAAAATTAATTACTTCTTTTATCTTACCGCTTATGGAATAATTTAAAAGTTAAAAAATGATAAAAAGTCGCTTAACCAAAATTGCTTACTGCTTATGTAAAATCTCTTAAGGCCTACAAAAATCGCTTTACACGTAATGCTTTAAAACAAGGCTTGCTACACTACTCTATATTTTTTTTTATAATGAAACTATAAACTAAACTCTCGGAAATATCATTGGTGATCGCAGTGCATTACTGAGGAGGGGATCACCATTCATCCACTACTTAATTTTAATTAGTTATTATGGCACCAACATTTACATACCTCTTACACCCATGAATTTTAGCGCTTTGTGAGCTTTATATTATGAATTTGTTACATTAATGGTATTTATATACTTTTATGTTACACAGGTGATTATCAGTTTTCAATTTATTATCCAGAGTTTAGACCATAAATAGTACCACATTTATTATTTTTTAAATTATATTTTTTCTATACTTTTTCTTTTTATATTGCCTGAACTATCATTTATTATCATTTTACTTAATATTTTGTTATCTACTTATTTTATTTTATTGTTTTTGTATGGTGCGATAATTTTAGCCATCGTTGCCATTAATAAACCAGCGGATCTATATTGATTTGTTTGATCTATATTGATTTGTTTACTCATAGACTTAATTGACTCATTTACTAGAATTGACTCAATTGACTCATTTACTAGAAGACTCAATAGACTCATTTGCTCAATTGTTTTATCATTTGCTTAGGATGACTAGAGTGTGAGTTATTGTTCACCCTATCCCTGAGTCGTAAAATTTTTTTCTTTTCTTGACATTTACATAAATGAATTAAAATATGTTAAATTTTCGAGTTTTTATAATGATTATTTTTTAAATTTTTAATTGTGGCTTTGCAACTACAAATGATTTTTTATTTAAAAAAATTAGAGAGTAACAAATAAAAGAATTACGTTTATTTATTTACTTTATTTATTAAAAGTTTATTTTTTTATTAAAATTAAATCGCTGTATATAATATTATTTATTAAAAAATAATCGGTTTTTTTTATAACTTGCGTTATAAAAAAAAGTTTAACTTACATTTTGTGCAAATTTTTGATGCAGCTGTTTATTTAAAATTTAATTTTGAGTAAAAAATGTTTAGGAAGGAAGACCGAAAAAACAGTTGCAATAAAAATGAACAAATTGTTTTTGCCTGATTTTGTTGTTTTGCGTAGTTTTTACTTAACACCATTTTCTGTAATCATATAGATGGTCTTAGGGTTCTTTTTGCCAATGTTCATAATGTTGCACTTCTTTTTGTTTAACTCCATAAACCATATACTTGTCCATTCAACTAACTTGTTGATATCCTTTTGCAAACTGATCGTATCCGAAATGTTTTTTATTGGTTTCATTAGCTTGCTATCGTCAGCGTAAAGTTTGCATATACATTGTAGTGAAACTTCTCCAATTATAACACGTTGCCTACAATTGGTTAAAAAAACCTCAATCCATCTCAAAAAAACACTGATATCCCATATGCTTCACACTTGAATAGCCTTTGGTGTGGTACCTTGTCAAAGACTTTGCTGAAATCGAGATATATCTATTGGACACTTGCACTCCATGTATGTTGCCAAAAAATCCATTGTTTCATGAATTTAACACACTCTTCCAGTTCTAGTAAATGTCTTCATTTATTACTTTATCGAATTTCGGAAGCGCTGTATCTCCCTCAGGTATGAAAACAGATTGAAAACTTTTATTTAGACATTTAAGCATTTGTAATTTGTGTTTCAACTTTGTGTGTCTTTTCACATACAAATAGAATATCCGAAGATCTGTCTTTATCTTGTCAACAATTATTTTTTCTTACTCGCTCACTGATTTCTTTACAGCTTTTTTGATATTCTTTTTTGTCACTTGGTATTCATTTGATAATTTAATATTTTTATGACTTGTTGCACTTAGACATCTCCAAATAACCAAATATGCAATTTTAAGATAATCAATTATGCTTATCATAATAATTAATATAATCAATTATGCTCATCATAATAAATATGATAATTATGCAATATTTATGCTTACAGTCATAAAAAGAGTTTAAGATCAAGCTCAAAATTTCACAAAAAGTCAATATCATTTAAACATGACAATTACTTTCATTTAACTCTGGAACACTTGGCAATTGCTGTTCCAACACTTTATCTTTTAATTCAGTCTATTGATCAGTTTAGTTAAAGTTAGTTCCTGGTCACTTTGACTTTGTTATGGGCAAGAAACTTGGTTGTAACTTTGAAAAGGTGGTATGATGCTCCATCCTGCATAAAAATATTACACTTATGAATTTCCATGTGAACTTTGAGCTTGTTTGACAACAACTACTTTGATCCATTTACAGTGGTTCCTGGATCAAAATGTAGAGACCACTTTCTTGTGTCAGAAACCATTAAAAAAAAGATGGTTTTGGAGATAATACCAAGAACCCCCATCTGACTTGAGGGATGTTTCATTGTCTGTATTGTATATTTAATGTCAAATTGCTTTCCAGGTGTTCTCCCAACATTGTGTGTGCACTACTATTAAAAGGGAGACTCGTCTGATATAATACCCTGCTCCACTGTGTTGTTGTCCAGTGGCAGTATTTCAATGCGAATGCCAGGTGCGTAGGATGCATAATCAAATTTTTTTCAATAAATAAGAAACCTTTTAAAAGAACAATTTAAATTATATGTATATTGTTATACATTTATATGTATATTATTATACAGTTATATATTTTGATGTTTAAAGACAGCTAGCTGATACAATTTTATGCAGTACCTCCATTTCAACAATTTTTGGTGTTAGGTATTAAACTTTTTGTTCACTTTCACGTTAAGTGTTTGGAGTATGCTTTTAAAATTTGTAAAAAAAAGTACAGGCAACAAAATCATTCCATTTAAAGTTAAGTTATGAAAAAAGATTACATAATAAAACAGAATGATCTCATTTGGTTAACTTTTTAAAATGTTTTAATAAATTCTAGCAGCTGGATATTGCATCTCACTTTTTTTCCATGGATCAGTTGAAATTATATGTAACCATAGTGAAAGTAACCATAGTGCAGAACATTTTTATATGATGTATACATGATATACATCAAAATATTGATGAAACTTATAAAAATTAAAATGGTTATTGCTGCAAAAGTACTGCAGTTAACTTTTACTCATCATGGTTAAGCAAAATAATATATAGTTATTGCAAAAGTACTGCAGTTGGCTTCTACTCATCATGGTTAAGCAAAATAATTATAGTAGTAATAAATCTAAATCAGCTTTATTACAAAAAAGTTATTAGGCACCAGCTCTTTCTGATTTTTTGTTGAAAAACAAAAAAAGAGTCTTATTGAAAAAATAAGTTTGAAAAAATTGAAATTTAAATGAGTCATTTAAAAAAATATTTTGATTTTTAATTTTTTTATAGATTTTATAAAGGTACAACTAAATCAAAACAAAGTAAAAGTTCCAAGTAATTTAAATGCTTCATTTAATTTAAAATTGCAGAGTTTTTCTCTAGTTTACGTTAATTATTTTTGTTAACTAACAAAAGGCTAGCAAAAAGTCCGCACAAATGTAGTTTCAATGGTAAGACAGTTTCTTGTGAATGGGACAAAATAACTTTTTAATATCTTTGTTTTTATTCAGTACTTGAACAAATGGATTGTTTTTGTTTTCTTCAAATAATAAATAGCTGATAAATTTATTTAATAAGACTTAAATAATTTTAATGTGACATTAGCTGTTAAATAAAAATCTGTGCAATGTTTCAGCTACCAGTTTGATTGATTGCAACATCCAGGTAATACCAGATAATTTATTTATGCCTAAAAAGTGTTTTATTCCTAATGTAATGATCAAACTTGTTCAGACACAATCATGCAATTCATAAAATTGTATATATATTGCATAAAATTGTATATATATTTCATAAAGTTGTATATATATTACATAAAATTGTATATATATATTGCATAAAAGTGTAATTATATTGCATAAAATTATATATATATTGCATAAAATTGTAGCAGTCAATATTGAGAAGTCAAAATTGATTAATTAGTTTTATTGTTAAAATAGGTTAACTTCCTTTACATCCAACAAAGTAACTAACACCATATTTTTTGTTATGCTTGAAATACCATGTATTTATATTAAAAAGAAAAGTAACAATCATTATTTATAAAGTATTTAACAATAAATTAGAAAAACCATGAAATGGATCCAGAGTTCTTAATGCAGAAATAAGTCATACGATTACCTGGAGTGCATTTTCAGAAATACTAACCATTAACTAACCATTAGAATTGCTATGATTTTTTATTTCAACTGGCATCACCAACTCATTTTGTTATTTTTTGCGCTGCAAGGTCTTCATTTATGATGTTATTGTTATTCTTGATAACTGTTTTGTTTTCAGTTTTAGGTCTGTTAGCTACCATAACTGGTTATACCATTAACTTTCTTTAAGTTAATCACTTTTTATAATTTTTAGTTCTCTGTGAACTTATTTTTGAGTGATTTTCAAATGTACTTTTGGTTTGTACAAATATCGACACAATTTATACAAATATAGTTACACCTTACACCACAATTTATACAAATACCTATATTTATTACTATATTTATATTTATATTAGGGCTGTATCGGATTTAATTATTTCAAATCTGGTCGAAGCCGGATTTGCTGGATTTTTACTGACAAATTCGGCTGGAGCCGAAGCTAGATTTCAAAACAAAATTACAGGAGCCAAAATCCTGTACATCCCTACTTGATATTAACAATGGTCAACAATGTTTACCATTCTCAATACCAAGTGACAACTATTTTCTGTTAAACTTCATTGTTATTATTAAAATAGAAGGACACAATTTTACATAACATATCATAACATAACAGAATAATTAATAAATTAATTAAACTTTCAATTTGAAAGTGAAGTAAAGTAACTTCAGTTTCAATTACTTTTGTAAAATATCTTTGATTAGTTTTGAATTGCACTTTAGAAAATTAAGCGAGCTGCGTTATGTGGCAGGAGTGAACTATGATACTGAACAAACGTTCTGATGGTACACTTGTCGGTGGGGCACCCAAATAAATGCGAACTACTATCGCCAGAGCTGGCAATTGTTGCATGTTATCACTCCACTACTGTAATGGATCAGCGTGTCTATTTATTTCTGGTTCTGCCAGATACTGGCTTAGCTGAGTGTCAATGCATGTTGGTAATTGTTGTTCATGCGCTGTGCCACCAGCGGATGTGAACAATTTTATCAATACATTATCAGAGTAATGATGATGATGTAGAAGAATTACCCAGCCGAAACATTGATTTGTATAAATAAAATATTAAGTATATATGTAAACACAGGCAAAAAAAAAGTAATAAATGTTTGACCAAAGTTCAGAAATCCAACTAAAATTTTGCCAAATTTGCTAACTTTTTGTTGGAGCCGGATTTGGGCTGGATTTGTAAAAATGGCCAGATTTTGGCCGAAATCCAGTACTACCCTAATTTATATATTCCCACATCAAGTATGAAAAGATTATCTATCTTTCGTTTTCTTCACTTTTTTTGGTTTATTATCATATGCACTTATTTGTAAGATGTTATAAATACTATTTTATTATGTGGTTTTTACATTTTACTGTATATACCTATGTTTGTATTATATATATTGTATGTATCTATCATATTTATTGTGTAGATTTTTGTGTATGTTTTTCTCTCTATCCACATTTTTTTCTAAAAATTTTTTTCTCTATAATATAGAATATTGGTGATGTTTAGTTCATTGGTAATACAGTAATGGTGATGTTCAGTTCAGTATATATATGTATATATATAACCCTCAGAATAAGGAAAAGTGAGGTCGGCAATAATTTGCTGACCTCAATCTTTTAGAGGTCTGTCTCAGGTCGGAAACAAAAATTTGACACAAATGTCTCACCATAAAACATAGAAACAAGGTTGGCAATTTTTTGCTGACCTCAAACACTTTTAGGTCAGCGTTGCCGAATGCCAACCCTAATTCCGAGGGTACATAAATGTGTATATATATATATATATGTACATATATATATATATATATACACATTTATATATGTATGTATATATATAAATGCATACATATATATGTGTGTGTATACGTATATATATATATATATATATATATATATATATATATATATATATATATATATATATATATATATATATATATATATATACACACACACACATGCATATATATATGTAAACATATATATACATATATATATATATTTATATATATATATATATATATTTATATATATATATATATATATATGTATATATATATATTTATATATATATATATATATGTATATATATAAACACACACATATACATATATATATATATATATATATATATATATATATATATATATATATATTATATACATTATCACTATTACTGTTATGATTGCCATATTTAACAGCATTTAATGACATTTATACAAAATAAAACATAACATTGATCATACACTTTTTTCTTATAATCTTTCTTTCCTGCAAGATTTTAAATCTGATTTAATAGATTCAGAGTACATCGATTTAATACATTCTTGTGTACTATCTAGATCATTATATTTTATGTGTCTATAATTTTACACAACCCATTATGATCCACAATGTGCAAGGCATCACATATATACTAATGAAATAAGTTTTTAATAGTTTCAGAGCAGATCAAAAAATTAATTTAATACTTTATTATTTAGCCCATACCAGGAAGTTATTTACAGCCATTTAAAACAACTAATTGTTCACAATATTTTTCTTGTTCTGGTTGTGTATCAGATATGTTTTGTGGTTGGTGTGACACTGTTTTATCTTGTATGCCTCGCAGCAGCTGGTCTCTCTGTTTTAACATATCTGCTGGTTATCTAGTTAGAAATCAAAGTCAATGCGTGATGTGCAAACATAATTTTGATTGTGAAAGTTGTAAGAAGGTTTAATTTTATTTATGATATATATATATATTTTTTTATTAGTGTTTTATTTAGATTATTTTATTTAGATATTTCGTTTTTTATTTAGATATTACTTTTTAAATAAAATGTAAAATTATTTTTTATATTACTTTTAATAAAACTTTAGAGTTTTATGTATATGTTTGTACATGTGCTTGTGTGCGTCTGTGTGCATGCATGTGTATGATATACCATAATAAATCGCCTAAGTTTAGTTGCTTAAGCTTTGAAAATTCATATCTTAGACATAAATAAGTGTTTTTTTCCCCCTGAAACATACAGATAACTATATCCTTGATTTATATTGTAAAAATAAAATGTTATTTTATAATAAGATATTGAAACAAAATCATTTAATATAAATTTAATGCCGTAGTGATGTAGTGGTAGAGCATTCGCCTGATTAGCAAGAAGTTCTGTATTTGATCCCCACCACACCCCTTATAGTACCACACTCAACTTGTTTAAGCCTAATAAACCACATTGGTATAGAAGGAGGTGTAAACTTCTTTGTGAATTGCTCTTGGGCAGTGTTCTGTGATAAGACGGTAAAGACTTCTGGGAGCGCCTTAATAACCACGAAAGGAAAAAAAAGTTTTTTTTAATATTTTGTATTCATTAAAAGTAAAAATTACAACAAAAGAGTTTCAAACCAAACCACACACTAGATTTAAAATATTAGATTTCTCCACAAAAATATTATAAATTTATAGTTAAAGGTTTATATCTAATCTACTAGGTTATTAGGTTTTTACCCAATTATCCAGGTTGTTAGGTTTTTATCTAAAAGATGATATTAAAGTTCTAGAAGATTTGATTATGTGATTTTTGTCAAACTATGCTTGGTAAAAATAATGGAATGTACACCAATATACAAACAAAAAATAAAAATAATCCAGAAATTCAAATAAGCCTCTCAAACTTTGCTTCATTTAGACCAAAGTAGTGCATTTTACCAGGTACAAATGTTTGTGTTTGTCCCTTGTGTTAACTGTCAAATCGCAAAATCGCTAGTGAATGCATAAAGTGGTGAAAAATGTAAGGATGAAAACTGTTTGCTCAGTGGAAAATGAATGCATGCTTGCAAAGTCTAATGATTGTCTAGTAATGAACCATTCATTGCATATTTGAATCAGATTTTTTGAAAATATGAAGATAATTTTTAGTTAAACTGCAAGCAATGTCAAAGTTTAGATTGTGCAACACTATTGAATTTGATAACAGTAGCTTCAATTTTCATTAAAAATTTACTATCTGGTTTTTTAAAAGCATTATTTTATTTTCTACTCTCAACTACAATACTATCCATTGTTTTATTGTTCTATATTTGGTTCTATTGTTCTATTGTTAGTAACTGGTAGTGACTACATAACAGTTATCACTCTCAGTACTGAAACTTATTTTAGTTTTTTTATAAATATAAAATAACTATTTTAAATAAATATTTTATAAGAAAATGCTATAAGTACATACAATTGTCAATATAGACAAATTTTATCTTAAACAATTATAGCAATATTGCATTGGCACCCTCAGGATACACCCTCATGACATGTTCTATACACTTTTTACAAGTAACTTCCATGAACAGGTTATGAACAATGTCTAAACTAAATTTGCATAATTTATTTTCTTCCACTGCAACTTTTTAAATGCTTTTTAATATGTTCATGTATTTCCCAGCATTGACAGCCTTCTTAAAGATTGAAAATAAGGGTTGGTTGAAAATAAAAAACTTACTAGAGGCAATTCACACTAACAACTGTTGTTGAAATTTCTTCAACCAATGCTTTAATTTTTTTTGGATAGCTTTTCCTGATTTTTACTCATAATGCATGAGTCCAATATAGAAGAAAATCTCATCTTTCATTACAATTATTAAAGATTTTTGAAATTAAATTAATAAGTTTTTAATTCCATAAATTTTTAATAAGTTTTTAATTCATTTAATTTTTAATAAAGTTTAATAAAATTTTTGTTTTTGTTTTTTATCTGTCCAATACATTGCTTGTTAGCTTTCAGTCCTGCTTTCTTGATAAGTTATTGTTCCTTTTAAGTACTTACATTAGTGTATGTTATTTGTAAGCATTTTACCCAGTTTTGCTTTCACATGTTAGTGAACTTTTTCAAAAGACACATTCTCCTTGCCTTATAAAATGTTTAAACACTCCTGCATCTGAGAGTTTGCAATGTTCAGACATTGTGTGACTTGAAAACTCTTATTATTGCTGTCTATCCATTTCATTGTTGTCTTGATGTTTTGTTTATTTAAATGTACTTATTGCGATTTTATAAGTCATTTTGATTCCTTTTTATTTGGGGATTACAAGAATTAAGAACAATTTTTCTCTAGGGAAATATATGTATTCAAAGTTGCCTAAATTTTTTACTGTTCACACTCTACTACTATATATTTATTTTATCAAAAAAGTTGAAATGTTTTCTTCCAAATCAACTTGTTGTTGTTGCTAAATCAACTTGTTCAGTACAACTAAATCTTTTTTATCTTCATATCTATTTGTATTTTCATATTGGTGGTTTCACAAAGGTGTTGGTGGTTACACAAAGGTGTTGGTATTTACATAAAAGGTGGTAGGTACATAAAATTGGTGGCTCTACAGTGGTGTTAGTGGTTGCACAAAGGTGTTGGTGGTTGCATAAAGATGTTGGTGATTGCACAAAGATGTTAGTAATTGCACAAAGGTGTTGGTGATTGCACAAAGGTATTGGTGGTTACACGATAATGTTGATGGTTGCACAAAGATGTTGGTGGTTGCACAAAGGTGTTGGTAATTGCACAAAGATGTTGCTGGTTGTACAAAGGTGTTGATGCTTGCACAAATGTGTTGGTGATTGCACAAAGATGTTGGTGGTTGCATAAAGATGTTGGTGGTTGTACAAAGATGTTGGTGATTGCACAAAGATGTTGGTAATTGCACAAAGGTGTTGGTGATTGCACAAAGGTATTGGTGGTTACATGATGATGTTGGTGGTTGCACAAAAATGTTGGTGGTTGCACAAAGGTGTTGGTGATTGCACAAAGGTATTGGTGGTTACACAATGATGTTGGTGGTTGCACAAATGTGTTGGTGATTGCACAAAGATGTTGGCAGTTCTACAAAGGTGTTGGTGATAAGCACAACTTATTTAGAAAATCAAATAACTAACAATATGTTTTTTATGCATTTTTATAACAATTAAAAATTAATGTATAACATTTTTGATATTTGATGATTTTGTCTTAATTTTTGCAATAAGGCATAAAGTTAAAGTAAATTTAACAGAAATTAATTAAATTTACATTTTTAAACAATTTGTGCAAAATATTTTTAAATGATTTTTACAAAAGGTTTTTGAATGGTTTTACCAAAGATTTTTGAACAATTTTACAAAAGGTTTTTAAACAATTTAATAAAAATTTGTACAAAAATCTTTTTAAACAGTTTCTATTCTATAGAAAATTTTTGTACAATATGTACAATAAATATTTGTACAATATTTATACAATATGTGACCAATAAGTTATATTAACAATGGTGTAAAAAAAGCAGAAGACTTAACTAAATTTACTGCTTCATTAAATTTATAATTTTTGAAAATAATGATAAAAAGAATTTAATAATAACTTTTAAATTTTATGTATTAAATTTCAAAATCTATTTTTTAAAGGAGGCTGTAGTTTATTTGTAAGACAAAATGTTTTAATGTTTTGTTGTTTTTTGTTGCAAATTTTATTTTAAAAATTTATACCAATTTTTTTTTTTTTGGAAAACAATTTATTGACAAGTTGTTTATTTAGGACTTCTTTTGTGATTGGGATGAGGATTTATTAAAGTGCACAAGGAAGGAACTTGTCCATGTTTCATCAAACTGCAGTTCATGCAACAAGTAAAATACTTAACATTCATTTCATTAAATTTTGTTGAGTTAAAAAAATAATAATAATAATAAGAAAAAAAACTTTGATGTTTGGTTGTGATGATTTCATAATTATGCAACCAAAAAGTGAAATAAGATGATTTCTTATTGTTGTTATTTTCAGTATTTTATTTTTTATTATTCTGTTATTCACTTTAGTTTGAATTGAGTCCAACTTTCTCTACTTTAGTTAAGTACAGTTTGAATTGAGTCCTACTTTTGATGTGGTTTAAGTAATTTTTTTTAACCATTGGAAATAAAAATAAAAAAAGATTGTAACTTTGGTTTTAATAAACTAAAAGTTAATCTTTTATAATGAAAAGTCCACCTTTTTTTAATAAATTTTAAAAAAATATACTTAAAGTGTGAAGTAATGATAGTTTTGTTTAAAAAAATTTTCTCCTAAGTAATACATTATGTGTTGCAAATAAGGGTTGTAATAATGTCTTACCTAATCAGGTAAAACATTATTACAACCCTTATTTGCAACACATAATGTAAGGTAATCACCAGTTCATAATCATAAATCATAAACTTGTAATCACCAGTTTATGGGTAAATAGCTAATTATTATTCCAGTAAATTATTTGTCTTAATTACTATTTATAATATTTGCAAATTATTCTGTAAACATAAAAACATAAAATATCTCAATTGAGTTTTAAATAAAGTATACTCGCAATTTGTAATTAAAAGTTGAATAAGATGGGAATAGAGTACTTTAATTAAGATTACTTTAAAATTAAATCTCAATTAGGAGATCTTGATAAACATTACATCTCCATAAGACATTGAATAATTTAAGCTTTTTAAGAAGATGCTTTTTAAAAAAGTAGAATTTAATAAAAATGGTACTAAGTTGCTATATCTGTATTATTTTATTTATATTCAAAATTTTACTAGTAGTTTTTTTCAAAGTATTCAAAATTGTAGTTTACCTGTATTTCAGTTTTCATTTATTGAAATTATTGGTAAATGAAAAAATCAGTAAATTTACTAAGCCTAGTTGCAAAAGTTTAATATTAATTTAAACACTTTTAATTGTACACAATATAAGCTTACTTTGTTTTGATAACTATTCAGAAAATTTGCACTGATAATAATAACCAAAATAAGCTTAGTACCTATTATTTCGATTTACTTGCTGGTATATTTAGATCATATATACAAAATTAACAATATTGTTAGACTTTAGTGCCTTACAGGTAGTTCATTTGTGTACAAGGCACAAATTATTCAAACAAGTTAAGTTTTCCTATGAATCCTTCTTCTCTGGCCTAAAACATAAAATTAAAAGTTTGTTATCTCTTAAATTTTACTTTTAAATATATTTCTTTTCAAATAGTTGGTGAACTTTAATTTAGATAAAACTCAATTTTTTTCAGCCAATCGTTATCGCAATAATTTAGATCTTCCTATATTTATGAACGGTGATGTGCTCAATGAGTCACCTACTCTTCATCTTCTAGGATTAACTCTTCCAATCTTTCTTGGAAACCATATATCAAATCAGTTGCAAAATTAGCATCTGCTAAGGTTGCATCTCTTTATCGAGCTTGTCACTTTCTTACTTCGGATTCTATTTTCTATCTCTATAAATCTCAAATTCGGCCTTGTATGGAATACTGTTGCCATATCTGGGGCGGATCTTCTAATGATGCCCTTTCTCTTTTAGACAAGGTGCAAAAATGCATTGTAAACATAGTTGGACCTGCTCTTGCAGCCAACCTCCAACCATTATCACATCGTTGTAATGTTGTTTCTCTTTCTCTTTTCTACAAATACTATAATGGGCATTGCTCTAAAGAGCTAGCGTCTCTTGTGCCATCTACTATAATTCATTCTCATCTTACTCGTCATTCAATTAAGTGTCATCCTTTTTCTGTGACTGTTCCTAAGTGCTCCAAAAACGATTATTCGTCTAGTTTTTTTCCTCGAACATCAGCTCTTTGGAATTTGCTTCCTTCATCTTGCTTTCCTGATTCATATAATTTGCAATCTTTTAAGTCGTCCGTCAATCGTTATCTTGCTCTACATCTTGCTCTATCTTCATCTTTTCTCTTTCAGTAACTTCCAACTTTAATTAGTGGCTGCTTGCAGCCTTGTTGGAAGCAAAGATGTTTAAAAAAAAAAAAAAAGTTATCTGTATTTATCATCAATCATTTACTTATACACATCAGTTGTTTACCTGCATTAACATTATTACAGCTAATAACAACAAGAGCTTTTATATATTTATACAACATGGGATTCTATCTCATATTGTATTATCCATATTTATAAATGTTCTGCTATGTGCTCTGTTGGTGTATTAAACTTAGATCTATTTTCTTTTTGTTTATAAAATCATTAAGATGAATGATAAAATGTTAAAGAACCACCTGCACAATAATGGTTTTTTTGTGCTACTTTCTGCTCAAAAAAATTGTCTTCTCTTAAGTCAAGCTTTATACATTCAAATAAATTTTTATTTACATCTTCGTTATATTCAAAATGCAAAGAGGTTGTAAAAAAAATTTAAAAAGAGTAACCTTTTTGGCTGTAATTGCCCACTAGGTCTATTTTTTATTAATGAATATTATACAGAATAAGAACTTCAACAAAAGTTCTGCTGCTGTTTTTGTCTATCCTGTCAAATTATTTATTTTTATAATTTTAAATAAACCTACAAAAACATATTATGCATTTATACCTATAAAAACTTATTGATTTGATTAAAATGATTCTTTAACTATAATTTAACTTTCAAAAAATTTAACTTATTTGTATCACTTAATGGTAGATTATTATAAATCTCAGATTTTATACAGTAAAATTATTTATTTTCAAATTTCAAGTGACAAATTAATATCAATTGGCAAGTCATAATGAAAGAATAATGAGTTACAAGTTATTATTTATCATTAGGTGATCAGTATTTCAAATTTATTATTAATCAAAAGTTTAGTTTATATAGTTATACTCAACAATTATTATTTTCAAAGCGGTTGAATATAGTATTTGTGTTAAATATTTGATTAAACAATCAACTGTGTTATTATGCTTGATGTTATTATACGTAAAATAATAGAACTATTATTTTAAGTATAATAACATATAATAACAAAATTAATTTTGTTATTATTTTAATTATCATTAATTAATTATAATTAATGTTGTTGTTACTATAGAAAATCAACAATAGAAGAATGTTTAACTGTTAAACATTGTGTTTGGTGCTCTGAAAAAAAGAAGTGTTTGTATAACTTTCAAGTTGCTATGCAAAATAAATATGGAGTATGCAGAACTGTGTATGATGGGTAAAAAAAATTTCATTTTTAAATGATTACTATTTTTGAAAATTTAAAAATTTCTTTTATTTTTTATTAAGTAAACATAAAATTATACAAAACTAGCTGCCCGGACCCAGAAAAAGGGTTAAGTCATGTTGTTGTTGTTAAGTCATGTTGTTGTTGTTAAGTCTGTTGTTGTTGTTAAGTCTGTTTCCATACCAACCATTCCTATACTTATTCTTTATATGGTTTCTTCATTTCAATAATTTTTAGTAAACAATAGAGAATATATTATTTTAAAATTCTTGGCAATTGTAGGACATTTCTCTTGGCACTTTATGAAGTTTAAAGTTTTATTTATTGTTTTGATCCTCCCATTAAGACCCCCTTTTTTCATGTTTAGTTGGTAGGAAAAGAGTTATTTTAATTAAAAGCAATCAAGTTTGAAATAAGATCTTTTACAAAAGTAATAAAATGCAAAACAATATTTACTTGTAAGTATATATATATTTATTAAAAAATGAATATTTCTACATTTATTTACATTAACTTATTATAACAATAATTGTTAATTTTGTTTAATTATATCATTGATTATAATTAATTATTGAAATATCTCATCCAATTAATCCAAAAATAAAGTAATTCAAAAAAAGCTGACCTTGTCTTTATTTATATACTTGTCTTTATTTATATACTTGTCTTTATTTATATACTTAAATAAATGGTAAAAAAAAGTTACTGCAGCTTAGATTTAAGTTTAAAAAAGTTACTACAGCTTTAGATTTATGATTAAATTTATATACATTATAACTATAATTGTAATGTAAAACAATATTTAACGAGGGGAAGGGGTAGAGGCTTTTTGGTTTTTCTGACCAGGCTCCTGTTTATTAATTTTCAAGAAGTTTTAGTTTTACTAAAGATTTAGTTTTAGTTTTTTTACTTAAGAGAATATTTTCTCCCAAAAGCAAATTCGGGCTGTAGTGTAGCAAATACAGACTAAACCACTTAATTTAGATTAACATGTTAATAACCAAAGTATTTCAATATTATAAATGCGTAAAACTACAATTTTCTCCTTTAAAATTTTAACAAGTTTTACATATTGCTAAAATTTTAAAGGTTTTTTTAAACTCTTGCGACCCTCCTATTTGCAAAAGTCTCCTAGGGTATGTACTAAAAATGCATATTTATATTATATATGTGTGTATATATATATATATATATATATATATATATATATATATATATATATATATATATATATATATATATATATATATATATATATATATATAACCAAAATTAAAAAATTAAAGAAAGCGTAACTATTGTCACTTATGTTTTTCTATATCACATAAATATTAAAAATTTAAAATAAATATTAAAAATTTAAAATAAAAAAAAGAAATGGAGTTATGATGTGACAATATATAAGAAAAAAAATAATCTTATATAAAAACTAGAAATGTTTCTTGGCTTTTTGTGAATTGATTAAAAGCAGTTGTTCAAATTGATTTAAAAGAATGAGCAATAACTTAGCTTAATAATTTATATATATTTAAAAGAATGAGCAATAACTTAGCTTAATAATATTTATGTGATATAGAAAAACATAATAATTATTATATCATGGATATAGTTATTATATCATGGATATAATTATTATATCATGGATATAATTATTATATCATGGATATAATTATTATATCATGGATATAATTATTATATCATGGATATAATTATTATATCATGGATATAATTATTATATCATGGATATAATTATTATATCATGGATATAATTATTATATCATGGATATAATTATTATATCATGGATATAATTATTATATCATGGATATAATTATTATATCATGGATATAATTATTATATCATGGATATAATTATTATATCATGGATATAATTATTATATCATGGGTATAATTATTATATTATTGGGTATAATTGAATGAAGAAAAATAGGACATTGCTTTTAGTTTTTTTTTTTTCTTGGCAAAAAGAAAAAACTCTGGTTGTTTTTATTTTTAAAACCTATTCTAAAATCAAAATTTTGTTGTAAAAGTTGCTGGGTGCATGACTTTCTGCCGCCACTGTGTATATATATATATATATATATATATATATATGTGTATATATATATATATATATATATATATATATATATATATATATATATATATATATATATATGTATATATATGTGTATATATATATATATATATATATATATATATATATATATATATATATATATATATATATATATATATATATAGTGAAAACTAAATAATTATTAATATATATTTCAATTACATTACTTAAAGTTTCACGCAATAGTGATCATCAGATGTAACAACAACAAAAAATAACGACAAAAATTATATACAAAAAATGCTATGGAGTGTCTGCTTTGATGACATTAAAGTTTTTAATTAGAAATTTGTTTTCATGGCGGCATTTTGACGCAAGCTTGGTTCGTTTGTTAAGCAAATTTAATGGTGATGTGATAATGTGGTATTTTTCTGTCAAGCATAAATTGCAAAATTTACCACCAGGTTTGAATGGCTCCGCTTGATCGAAAATATTCCATTTTAATATAGGTTCGAAAGTATTATTCTTGCATTCCCACACAAATTTTGAAAGTTCAGTGGAGTTGGCCTTACTTTCATAAACAAAGGAGTTTTTATGTTTATACCATCTGTCTTTAAAGGTTTTCTCAGTAAGCCCAATGTAATAATATCCTTCTTCTTCTTGGTGAGTTTTTACGTTACAAATATAAATAAGATTTTTTGTAAGGCATTTTCCGTTGAGTGGGCATAAGGTGGTTTGTCGACAATTGCATAATTGGTTGGCATTTTCATGAGATTTAAATAATATTTTTTTATTATGAGAAGTAATAATACTCTTGATGTTTGGAAGGCAGCTATAACTAACCTTAAGTTGTTTCGATTAAAAAGTTTGTGAAATTTGTGGCCTTTAGGGAAACATTTATCAATTGTACTCAAAAAGGTTTTGGCAATGTTTGTTCTGACGTTGAGCGAATAAAGTGGGTTAAACCAGATAATGTTTCTTTTCAATTGATAAATGAGAATAATACTTTCGAAATATTATATTTCGAAAGTATTATTCTTAAAATACTAAATATATTAATTATATTTAATATTTAATTATAAATATTATATTAAAATGGAATATTCTCGATCAAGCGGAGCCATTCAAACCTGGTGGTAAATTTTGCAATTTATGCTTGACAGAAAAATACCACATTATCACATCACCATTAAATTTGCTTAACAAACGAACCGAGCTTGCGTCAAAATGCCGCCATGAAAACAAATTTCTAATTAAAAACTTTAATGTCATCAAAGCAGACACTCCATAGCATTTTTTGTATATAATTTTTGTCGTTATTTTTTGTTGTTGTTACATCTGATGATCGCTTTTGCGTGAAACTTTTAGTAATGTAATTGAAATATGTATTGATAATTATTTAGTTTTCACTATATTATTTGCTCTACTAATTATATAACACACTGTATTGAGCACTCTTACTGGAAATATTAACACAATTTCTACTATATATATATATATATATATATATATATATATATATATATATATATATATATATATATATATATATATATATATATATATATATATATATATATATATATCTATATATAGGAAGGGTAAGAAAAATATAAACAAAAGCAGCAAAAAATTAGTGGGCTTTTTTTTTTACCAGAATTGATAGACAATTAACAAACTTTTGATCTCTTTAGTAACTTTTCATTCTCTTATTTTTAAGGTATCAAAAAGAAGTTGGTTTAATTTTAACTTTTGATGTCTTGCAGACTCTTACTTTTGCTTTTGGTATATTTTACTACTCTGACTCTGGCTCACTTTTTGCAAACATATATTACGTGTTGAAATTTGGCTTTGTTTTCAATGTGTATTTTTCTAACTCTGTTTGATGAAAAAGTTCATTGTTAATTATTTACAATACATCAATTACTTGCAGAACTTCTCTGAACACCAAAACAATTTTGCATGCTAAAATTTTGCATTTTTCTATAGATTTAAACACAAATAATTGAAATATTTATCTTTTTTAAATGTTATTGATTTTTAATATGTAAAAATTTCAATAAAAATTTGGTTTTAAAAAACTGGAAAGATATTTTTAGAATCAAAAAGTTTCATAGAATCAAAGTGATATTTGAGAGTTCATATATAACATGAAAAAGGTTATTTTAAAAACATGGTGCATCAGGTATTTTTTCTAAGTTAGCAGTAACTGTTTTTATTTAAAGCAGATCAAGTTATATTAAGTCATGCCAAATTTCAAGTCCATAAATTCATTCACTACAAAACAACAACCAATCATTTGAATGCGCTTTTTGGAGTACACATACTAAATAAGCTAAATATTTGTTGACAATATCACCAAAATTATTCCTAAAAAAATAATCAAACCAACAAGGAAGAATAATTTCAAACAATTCTACATATATTTAAAACAGTTTTCCACAATTTTTACATAATTTTTACATATATTTAAAGCAGTTTTTTAGATTTAACCTCACCTTACTTCCACCCCCCTTGTTTCCTCCATTATTTACCAAAATCATTCTAAATGCATATTTTGATTACATCATTGAAAAGTTTTTTACTTACAATAATTTGTTGCAAACTTTTCTAATTAAACTATAGTTTAGAATTTGATTTTTAATACATTTAATAATAGTGATAACATGATTGGTCATAGGAGGTGGAGTGGGTTCAAGGCTAATTTTCCTACTATAGCAAAATAGTAGTAATATATGTATAGCTAAATTATAATAATATAAAATTAAGTAAAACAATTATAATAATATAAAATAAAATAAAATATGTAGTAGCTAAATTAAAGTGTATTCACCAGCAGCATGTTTAAGTGTATAAGCACAGAAGTAGGAAATCGGCTACTCAACATAGCTTTGAAGAAAAATTTACCACTAAGATGAATACACTTTGCCTATGATGCCCAAGGGATTATCGCATCAAGATAAATGACGATAAAAAGTTTCTGATAGACCATCACGACAAGCAATGATGATTGCTACACTACTGTAGAACATGCAGTTAAATTAGTCACTGGCTTGAAGTTTCGACAAAAAACTCCTCCCCCTCCTACCACCACTACCACCTCAATTTACCCTTGCTATATACATTCATATACCTGTCTTCACTCTAACAAGTATAACTAATGCATTTAGCACTGACAATAGTTGGTTTTAATACTTTTAAGAAATATGCCATTTTAGACAAAAATGGGTCTCAAAAGGGTTTAAAAAGCAGGTCTGGGTTCCAGTGTCCCTAGACTGAGTCTAGGAACGGATTACTGCTAAATACATTCATATAATTATCTTCACCCTAATAAGAAAAACTGATGCATGTAACATTTACACTAGTTTATTTTAATACATATCAGAAATATGTCATCATAGACATATTTCTGGGCTTACAAAGCTGGTCTGGGGGACCACTTTCCATTATTAGTTTGCAAAAAAAACTTAATTGTGTACTTTTTTTATTGAACCTCACCAAATAAGTGTGCAATATCAAATTCATAAAAAAAATTTTTTTAGGCCACCCCAATATACCTGTAGTGTTGCACAAAGTTTCATAATGGCTTTTGGTTTAGTAATGATTACTTTATTAGTGGCTTTGTTTAATAACCTTTAATAACTTGATGAATTTATTTTTAATAACTTTATGAATTTTTTTTTAATAGATTTGTTAATAATTTTATTTTTATTATTCCATTAACTCAAAACTTGTTTAATAAAAATTTACTAAATTTTTTTAATGTTGATATTATTAAAATTTATTAAAAACTTACTCATAAATCACAAAATCATAAATTGGACACTTGATGAAGCTTTTAATAAATACATTATAATTAAATTAGATTAATTCTTAGATATATGCTGCAAAATTGTTCAACAATCACAAATTGTTCTTCTTGCTTAAATGCTTTTCATTGTGGATGGTGTTATGATTTCAATGATCCTAGAGTAGGCAGGTTTGTTTTTAAAAAACTTTATTTAAACATTCTATTTATCATTTTTATAGTAAAAAATTTAATGTTCTCAATTTTTTTAGATGTAAAATTGGAGATTTTTCTGGGCCAATTAACAAATGCCAAATTGTTACAACCAAAAGGTTTTTGTTTTAAAACTTTTATTTTTTTAGTTTTATAGCTGAGCTTAATGTGATGCTTATTTTTATTTTATAATTTTGCTTATCAGTGCTTTTTCTTGTAGTGAGCCAGCATGGAGCTATGAAGCCTGTCCAGATATCAATGAGTGCACTCTAAATATTTTTAATTGTGATATCAATGCTTATTGTGTTAATACTATGTATTCTTATGAATGCAAATGTAAACAAGGATATATTGGTGATGGAAAATCCAAGTGTAAAAAAACGTATGACATTTTCAATAATTACATGCTTGAATATTTATTCCTTATAAAATACATAATATAGAGTAATTAACATCTTTATCAGGGCTCAACAAATTGTTGTTTGTTATTACAACGAAGTTAATGAAAATGAGATAATGAAATGATTGCAAAAATTTGTTTAACTATATTTCAATACACATGATTATCTGTAAATATTATTGCAAAAAATTCTGATTTATTTTCATAAGTTAATATGTTTTTACAATTTTTTCTTTATCACTTTACATAACATTTCATCAATTTGTTCTTTATCACTTTACATAACCTTTTATAAATTTGTTCTTATCACTTTACATAATGTTAAATGAATTTTTAAGTATTATAACAAATTTATTTACTTTTTTTATATGTATATATTTTGTTGCCCCAAATATTTGGAGATCTAAAAGTTTTGTCACAGAGTATTACAGAAAATCATTTACCTAGCGAGTTCATGCCTACTTCTTTACCAATGAAGGAAAATATGCCCAGAGCTTGCATTGAATCCTGGATCAAAAGTGCTCTAACCACTGAGCCATGGCTGCATTATATTAAATAAAATATTTCTTAAAGGAACTTTGTATTACTTTTAAAAGTAAGATTTCCTTTTAACACCAAAAAAAGTTTGTTATATTTTGAACACCAGTAAAATATTTTTTTTTTTTTCAAAAAGTTTTTTTTATTATTTAGTAGATTTCCTGCCCTAACCAAACCCTCAGTTGATGTAGCGGCACTTCATTGCGAGTCAGGCTATAAGGTTGTTGATGTAGCAGCACTTCCTTGTAGCAGCAGGCTACAAGATAGTCGGTGTAGCAACACTCCCTTGTAGCAGCAGGCTATATGGTAGTTAATGTAGCAACACTCTCTGTATGTTTTACAGTAAAAAAATAAAAGTAGAAACATTCAGAATGTTTTTATTTTTAAAAAATAAAATAAAAAGCATTCAGAATGTTTATAAAAACATTGTGGTCTTTTAATTTGCGCTTTTGTGGTTTTTCAAAAAAGCATTAAATTTAATTAGCTTCCTTAATTAAATTAATGCATTTTGTTATAATTTAACCTTAATTTTGTCAGTTTAAAAACCATAGACAAGCTGTTTTTTAACACAAACTGTATATTTAACGCCTTTATTATACTTTTACTATATATATATATATATATATATATATATATATATATATATATATATATATATATATATATATATATATATATATATATATATATATATATATATATATATATATATATATATATAGATAGATAGATAGATAGATAGATAGATAGATAGATAGATAGATAGATAGATAGATAGATATAGATAGATAGATAGATAGATAGATAGATAGATAGATAGATAGATATATATATATATATATATATATATATATATATATATATATATATATATATATATATATATATATATATAAAGAGAGAGAGAGTTGCTAGCTCTTTAGAGCAGTGCCCATTATAGTATTTGTAGAAAAGAAAAAAAGAAGCAACATTACAACGATGTGATAATGGTTGGAGGTTGGCTGCAAGAGCAGGTCCAACTATGTTTACAATGCGTTTTTGCACCTTGTCTAAAAGGGAAAGGGCATCATTAGAAAATCCACCCCAGATATGACAATAGTATTCCATACAAGGCCGAATTTGAGATTTATAGAGATAGAGAATAGAATTCAAAGTATGAAAGTGTCGAGTTCGATAAAGAGATGCCTTTATCGAGCTCTTTTTTAAATTAGATTATTAAAACCTTAGCAGATGCTAATTTTGCGACTGATTTGATATATGGTTTCCAAGAAAGATTGGAAGTAAGAGTTAATCCTAGAAGATGAAGAGTAGATAACTGATTAAGTACATCACTGTTCATAAATATAGGAAGATCTACATTATTGCGATAATGATTGGCTGAAACAAATTGAGTTTTATCTGTATTAAGTTCACCAGCCACTGTGAGCCCCATGTCGTAGCAGAAGTGAGATCCTTTTCATGCTCAGATGCCCCCTCCAAGCAATCAGAGAGTGTTGGTTTCAGCAAACAATGCCACCTTAGATGTGAGAATATCTGGAAGATCGTTAATGTAAATTAAAAAGAGCATAGGGCCAAGGATAGAAACCTGAGGAACTCCTGAATTTACAGAATAAGAAGAAGAGTGCTGTCCATCGAGGACAACTTTTATACTACGATTGGAAAGGAAGGACTCAATAATCTTAAAGATGTTCCAAAGATACACCATAAGAAGAAAGCTTATGGAGAAGACCAGCATGCCAAACTTTATCGAAAGCTTGAAATCCATATTGATGGTCAGAAAGTAAGTTATTAGATTCAAGATAAGAAATTAAGTGTTTGTTAATTAAAGATTCAAAAACCTTGCTAATGATAGGAAGAAGACTAATGGGACGGTAGTTTGACAAATCAGATCGCTCTCCAGAATTTTTGAAAATAGGGATAACAGATGCCGCTTTCCAGCAGGCTGGAAAACAAGACTCTGATAAGCATTTATTGAATAGTTTTGAGAGTATAGACGACAGTTCCGGAGAATACTTCTGCAAGACAATACAGGTATGTTGTCCAGGCCACAAGCTGTAGAAGAGTCTTGGCAGGGAATCACTTTAGATACAGAAGCTGGAGTGATACAAATGTCAAGCAATTGATTAACCTGTTTGTTGGCAATGTCAGGTAGAACGCGACTATTGGAATCAAAAGATGATATTGATGAAAAGTTCTTAGCAAACAATTCAGCTTTATCCTTAGTTGAGGTGACAAAGTCTGAACCATACAAGAGAGGTGGAGTTAAAGATTTGCCCTTATTATTAAAACTATTAAAGATTCTCTAAAAGTCATGAGAGCCTAATTTTTGAGATGAGATACTAGATTTCATGACCTGAGAATAGCGAGCTTTGGCGTTAGACAAAACCTTTTTACAATGGTTTCTAGCAGTAATAAACAGACATCTGTTTTCTGGAGAGTTGTTTTGCTGATAAATACAGAAGTAACAGTTTCGATTGGCAATCATAGCAGCACAGTGTGAGGAAAACCATGGAGGAGAGTGAGGCCTGACCTGGAATCGTCGAGAGGGAACAAAAGATTCCATGCCAGCCTAAGTCCACAAAGTTATGTAAGAAGCACATTTGTTGACAGGAAGACAAAAGTTTTCTACCCAAGGGCCATCACGAAGAAAATCACGGAAAGAATCCCAGTCAGCTTTACTGTAGTTGTAAGAGGTATGCTAATAGGGGGATTCAGGTGATGAAGAAAAATGAGATATTAGTTTTAGAGAGATCAAACTGTGATCAGAAGCACCTAAGGGGGAATGTGGAGAAACTAAGCACTGACTAGGATCAGAAACAAGACATAAGTCGAGTAGAGAAGGTAAATAATTCGGGTTGTCTGGAAAGCGAGTTGGAAAGTTGACTATTTGAGTTAGAGATTGAGAAAGGCAAAAGTTGTAGGCTTTAATGCATGCAGAATCACTGACACTAGAGCCAAGCCATTCCGAGTGGTGAGCATTAAAGTCACCGACAACAACTATATTAGCTGATGGGTAAAGAGAGAGGGCTTGGTCAATATGATCAGAAATAACATCAAAAAGAGTGCTGTCTTGAGATGAAGGAGAGCGATATAGAACAAACAGAAAGGCAATAGAGTGAAGTTGTGCTAAATGAAAGCACGGAAAGAATAGTCTGTGAATTCAAACCTAGTTTCACGACAAATGGGTGAATTCTTACGAATGTAAATGCCCAGGCCAAGCATGTGACTATTGGAGTCTTCACAAATTAAAGGAAGATAATCGTCAACACTAAGATCGCAAGATGAGACAGCTGAACTCAAATTAGTCTCACAAAGAGCAAGTAGGTCTGGTGAACTTTGCAAAAGACAAGACTCAACAGAAGAAAAGTTACTTCGAAGACCACGAATATTAGTGAATGATAGGCTTAGAGAACTTGATGATGATGATGGTTTTTTGTGTTTTATAGTTTTTGGTACTTTATTCATTTTTATATTTGTTAAAGAACTTGACTCAAAGCATAGATAGTACTCAGAACACTGTTTAACAGCCCAAGCAAATGCCTCATTACTACTAATAAACCCTAAGCCGTAACGAAGGGCTCCAAATGTGGCCTCCGCAATGCATACCAAAAGTACAAACAGGGACACCATCCATGCGCAACAAGGCACTGTTAATACTTTGATATTTTTCAGCTGTTGATGGAATCAGCCTCTCTGAGAGCTACCACAGAGTTCGGGAAACCTGATTACCAGCCGGCCTCAGAACCATAAAACTGAGTTTTAGAGCTTTACCCTCATTAGGATATAATAGAATGAGTTGCCTAGTCATAAAAAGAGACACAAAGCAAAACCCATGCATTGAGTCAAGAAGATCCAGCATTCAACATCCTAAACTGGAAACAATGTATTAAAAATACATCTGCGCCAGCCTTATAGATGAAGATGGGGTGCGAGGCTGGTCAACAGATAGAATCTGTTTACCCCTTAAGTCTTTGCCTAGGAGGCCTTCTACAAGACAATAGCCGGATGCATTTAACATCTGCCCAACATGAGTATTTGTTATCGCGGCACCATCTCTAGCCTTTAATCAACCAAGAGCCCCAAGGCAGGGGGTGTTAGGCTTTTCTCTCCAATGTTTTAAAAAACATTGTAAGGCTTTACTCTCCAATGTTTTAAAAAACATTGTAAATCACATGTATTTTTGTGGAATATAAATTTGCCAATCGAGTATATTTATCTGCGATTTTTATAATTGCTTTCTATGAATACTGAATAACCAATAAACTTTTTTTTTCTTTTGATTAATTAATTTAAGTACATATATACAACCTAATTCCATTAGGAATATGAATATTAAACAACCAATAAACATTTTTTTCTTTTGATTAATTAAGTAAATTACATATATACAACTAATTCCATTAAAAATATGAATATTAAATAACCAATAAACATTTTTTTCTTTTGATTCCATTAAAATTATGAACTTTTTTATCAACCAATCACCGCATTAGTTTATAACAGAAAAAGAAAAAAAAAATATGCAGCCACATCTCATCATCTGCTATCAAGAAGCTAAATGGCTGCTACCCTTTTAGACCAAATAGCAATTTCTATTTACTTTTTACAAAATTTAAAAATTATATTTAGTTTAATCATTACTTTAAATTTTTTTTTTTTTCAGATTTCTTTTAGATAACAAATGTTTTTAAGTTTCTTTTGGGCTAACAAATTTAAAAACAGAAAAGGTAAACTGCTGCATTATTTTTTTTAACAAACCTCAGCAATAAAATAAAGAATAAAATTTGAATTTTTTATCAATTTTTCCACAAAATATTTTGGTTTGTTGAGCCCTGCTTATATTACTTGGTTAGTTTATTGGTTGAAGTTTAATTAATATGAATGGTTTTTTACTTTTTGTTTAGATGTTGGCCTGAGTGTTATCAAGGAATATGTAATGAAACCACATATAAATGTGAATGCAATTTGGGTTGGACAGGACAAAATTGTTCAGTTGATTGTGGTTGCAATGGTCATAGTACCTGTTTATATGGAGTTGGCATATGTGATCAATGTCAAGGTAAATTGAAGTTTATGTTCAATTTTTCAAACGAAAATAAGTTACTCTATTTGAAGATTGAGTTTCCATTTTTCTCAATATAATTTTATATAGACATAAAGCATGACATCTCATGTTCATATCTCCTATGCATAATAGGATCATGAGACACATATGAACATTAGGGTTATGACTTTTTTTCAACCCCATACTCCTATACTGTAGTTTGATGAACTTTTACCTAAAAAGCACGAAATGAACTATTATTTGCATATCTTTTGAAAAAAGTTCACCCCGCCATTGAAAAATCAGTTTTTAACTATGCAAACCGGTTTTTATTATGGTCATCATTGAAATTTATTTAAATTCAGTTAAATATTTTAATGAGTATATATCCAAGTTCGATCCCCACCACATCCCTGGAAGTACCGCGCTCAACTTGTTTCTCCGCGCAGCAGCCTTGTTTGTCAAGGTTCGTGTTTCGGAGTTATAGAGTTGAGAGAGGGTTTTAACCACAATTAAGTAGTCTCCTTGTCTGTAGTGGCCTTCTGGGCCTTGGGAAGGTGAATTTAAAAAATAAAAAAAATAAAAAATTTTCAGTCAATGTATGTGCATCTTAAAAACTCTCAAAGTTTTTTCTAAAAATTTTTTAAAAATATTTAACTAAATTTAAATAAATTTCAATGATGACAACAATGAAAACCGGTTTGCGTAGTTAAAAGTCAATTTTTCAATGGCGGGGTGAACTTTTTTCAAAAGATATGCAATTAATAGTTCATTTCGTGCTTTTTAGGTAAAAGTTCATCAAACTACAGTACAAGAGTATGGGGTTGAAAAAAAGTCATAACCCTAATGAACATATGTGTGATAGGGTAGTATTGTTTTTTATTTTTATTTTTCAAATTTATAAGGTTGCATTTTTTTCTTTTCTACAAATACCATGGTTGCCGGTTAAATGAGCTATCATTTTTTATTCCACCAAAATACAAAATTATTTTACTCATCATTCATCAAAGTTCTCTTGCTGTAACTAATTCTTTTATGCTAAAAAAGCTTTCATTCATCTAGTTTTTTCCTTGAATGTTCTTTGAACTACTTCCAATACCAATCTGTAGTAGTAGAAGTAATCTGCAGTATTAGAAGTAATCTGCAGTAGTAGAAGTAGGTTGTACTGGATTACAGTAGCTGGGTGATCTGACCTAATCAATTGATTATTGGTGATTTTGTTTATTACCTTGTTATCATTATTGTTACCTTGGAGAAACTCTAAACTTTTATGTTTTTTTTTATTGGTTTTAAAAACAGTCAAAAGAATGTTTTAATAATTACTAACAATGCCAATAATTACTAACAATGTTATAGTTGGGTAACCTAGATAAGCACTTTTAATCACTTAATTCCAATAATGTAAAAGATATAATACAAAATCTATAAAAATTGTATTATAAATCCTGAATACACCTACTATTTTTATGGTTCTTTTCAGTAGGTGCCAATTGAACAGTGCAGAAAGCTATTTGTGCATTCTTCTTTGAATTTTATCAAAATTGTTGTTTTATCCAATAAAAAAAATTAGACATTCATATCCTTTTGTGCATACAATTTTGTGTAAAACCAAGCATTATAAATGTTAACCAAGCATTATAAATGTTAACCAAGCATTATAAATGTTAACCAAGCATTATAAATGTTAACCAAGCATTATAAATGTTAACCAAGCGTTATAAATGTTAACCAAGCATTATAAATGTTAACCAAGCATTATAAATGTTATCAGTCAATCATAATTATATGAAAAGTAATTAAAAAAAAAAATCCTATAAAAATAAGTCGTGAACATAAATTTTTTTGTAGGCAATTAGCACCCTTGGATTTATGAATTGGATTATGAAATAGTAATTCACTGGATGAACCTGACATAGTAATCCACCGGATGAACCTGAAATAGTACTTAAACTTTTAAAATGTTGTTTTAGATAATATGCAACATTTATTGCCTCAGACAAAATTTTATTTAAATGTTTTTAATCATTTAAAAGTGCATGAAAAAAAGTTGTGTATATTATTCTAACCAAACTGTAATGAAGGTTTTATTAATAAAGTTTATATACAAGTTAAAGTTGAAATTACAATCATTCAAAATGTCCTAAAAAGTTTCACGATTTCTTAAAACCATTTTTTAATATATTGAAAGTATATTAAAAAATGGTATTTACAATTAAAAAATCATTATTAAGTATAATTGTTAAAAATTATTTTCGATTAATTTCCCCATCATATTTAGAAAATACTGTTGGGAAGTATTGTTAAACTTGTGTAAATATTTTTTCAATTAATTTTGTCTTCATATTTAGAAAATACTGTTGGGAAGTATTGTGAAACCTGCGTAAATGGTTCATATGGAAATGCTTTGACTTCAATCGGATGTAAAAAATGTGAATGTAATGGTCATGGTAATCCTTTACAAAACTATTGTCAGTCTGCTAATGGTGAATGTTTTTGTTTGCACAATACCATTGGTAGTTCATGTGAGTTATGTGAACCTGGTTTTGTTGGCAATCCAAGAAATAAGTGAGTTAATAAAGTTTTTACATAAAAGTTTGATATTATAGTATGGAGGGCCGTCCCGAAGAGATCTTAAAGGAGGGGGGGGGGGGGTGACATATTTGTAATTTGCCAACTAAGGCCTTAAAAAAATTTTTATCAACTAAGATCAGAAAAAATAAATAAATGTCCTTTTTGGCTGACATTTGCCGACTCCCAACTATAGATTCAATTTTGCTGACTCCAGTGACCAATTTGCTGACTAATAAATTTTGTGATAAAAATTATAGGGGGCTAAACACCCCCTATGTCCCCCCCCCCTCCTTGGGAGGCCGCTGATGGTATGATAATATTTATATATAAAAATCACAATACATTTTTCATGGTGATATACTATTTATTTAACTTAAAATTACTTAATTTTAAGTGTAATATTTAAATATATATGGAGCCATTTAAACATGGCTCCAACTATATGTTCTGAAATATTTCACTTATTTCCATATGTCATATAAATATGTCACCATAAAATAATTTTCATTTTTATATACAGTATCGCCTATAAGTAATTTACAAACAGCTTTTATGTTATTTTTTCTCATTAAGTTAACTTTTAAAAATGAAATTTCTCATAATTATGTCAAATTATACTCCATATATGAAAGCAAAAAAAAAATCACATTATATAAAGTGATTTTTTGTAATAATGTTTTATATCATAGGTATAAAAGATTTTAACAAATAAAAAACAAGTTTTTAATAATAACTTATTAAGAAAACCTCTATTTGTTTTTTTTTTTGATAATAAAAAGATAATCAATAAAAGCTGAAGATTGTTATCACTTAATGGTGAGCATCAATTTTGAAAGCTTAATTTGTTTCACTTTGCAGTGAATTTGTTCATTAAGGTACTTTGGGGTTAAAAGGTTAGGAGAGAAGTATAGCAGTGAGAAATAAAAATAATAAAAAATGTAGCTGTACATGGTGTGAAGGTGTGCCAAGAATTTCTAGGTGTAACTAAGGATGAAAAGCATTTTCAAGATGCTCTTCAAGTAGTAGAATCTAGATAACAGATTTCAAACCAGCGAAAACCATCTTGTGCACAAAAAGAGAAACTGAGGTTTCTATTCCTGGAAAACATTATTATAATTAATACACCCTGTGAAGAAACTTTTTCTTATTATCTTGTACTCTATATAGTTGTATTTAGTAAAAGAAATTTAATTAAAGAAATCAGCTTTATTTTTTTTGAGCCCAACCATAGTATTAAGTTGTAACATGAGCAAAAAACATGATTTTTTGGCTAAATTTTGTACTTTCAATTTGCCAGTGCTTGTTCAATTGTGGATGAATCTTCAAAAAAAAATTTTTATATGTCATTTTTATGCCTAAATACAACACCAAAATTATGAACAGCATGGGCAATTCCATTTTTAACTTACGTTACACACGCAACAACAACTTTATCAAATATTTGTCTATTTAAACTGTAAATTAAACTTTTAGCTATTTTGTATGAAAGCTATTAGTCTAAAGAATAAAATAAGATGTTTTAAGTTTTAAGTTTAAATAAGATGAAAAGTTTTGAGTCTGGCCAAAAGAGGGCGAACTTATTAACTGAAAATGCTACTTAACTTACGTTACTCGTAAAACAAGGTAAAAAGATTGCTTCAACTTTTAGGTCAGATTTCTGCAAATCAGTAATGCGGTTTTTATTAGAAATTTTCACAAGATGTTAGGAATTCTATGCCAATTTAAAAAATATATAAAATTTTATCAGAGGTGACCGACTAAGGAAAATAAACTTGTTTTTTTGATACTAGATATGTAACTTATGTTACATCACTTATGTTACAGAGTGATATTTATCATGGATTTTGTATATCTATTACTCAGAGTTAGAGTTATGTAACAAAAGAATTGCAAAAGTATTGAACTCATTCATTAAAAATAATTAACAAAGGAAATTTAAAAAAACTGGTGGCACTCTTCCTAAGTGATTTTCATAATATTTATGAAAGTTATCTAATGGAAAAGAGTTTTTACGCAAGACCAGGGTTTAGAAAATAAACTTTAAAAAATTATTTTAGTATTACAACTTTATTAATAGATGGTATTCGTAATCACATGATGTTATTTAGATAACATACCTTGTAGTAGATAGATTTTTAAAGATTATTTTTGAATAAATTTATATAGAATTTAATTCTCTATCTCACAATTTAAATAATTTCTTTTTGCTTAAAATAAAACTCTATTAAATAACTTGTTTTCAAAGGTGTATTATAAGTAATGTGCAAAGTAATGTAAACTGTATATAAAGTATTCCAAAGCATTCAAAAATAGACTTAATTATTTTTGTTTTACATTTTTACATCTTCTTTAAAGTATTATAACACATTAGATTCTTTTCTTTTTTTTTAATATTTTTATCAATCTGCTAACACACATAACTCAGACACAGTGAACATATTTTGGTTGTTTAAGCATGTTAAATAACTTATTAAATTGTATTAATATTTTTAAATGCTATGTTTATAAATAATATGCTGAATTACTTATTAAATTGCTTTAGTATATTTTATATAAAGTATAAAGTATTTAATAATATTTAATAACAATAATAATTGGCAACATGTGAAACCACAAACTTAGAAGAATGTGTCATTTTTGAGGCAATCAACACTCGTGCTAAAAACGTAAACAAGTTGCAAAGGATCCAAATGATTATAATTTATTATAAACATCAAATTGTTGAAATTATATGTGTATCTTTTTGCTGTCATGTTAAGAATGTTTTTCATAAAACATACTTTTTATTTACAAATTAACTTATTACATGGGTGCTGTTCACAAGTTAAACATTAAATTTAAAAGCTTGCTTAAAAGCAGTGTTTTTAAATACCATTTTTTGCATCAAAAACTGAAAAAAATAAAAGTATAACATAATGAGTATATACAAATAAAACAAATAAGTATACATAGTAGACAAAATTGATTGAAAGATCTGCATTAACTTTTAAATAAGTAGGAAGAGAACACAAATCAAAATTTTTTGAAATAATTTCATTAATTTGAAATAACATTTCAAGGACTTCTATAAATAGTACTAATAAATACGTAATAGATCTGTAAGCATTAAAACATTTTCAAAAAATATATGTATCCATTCAAACAAGCTGTTATAATGTTTAGAAGATCTATTTCATTTCATTGATTAGTGTGCAATTAGTTTATCAGAAGAGGTGACTTTGTCATTTAAAGATCTTGTAAGTTGTGGGCCTTTTGTACAATTTTATATATTACCACTGTAAGTAAAGTGTATTCGACATGTGCAGTTTTTTCTGATTTCATTGAATTCAATGATGAGTGTAAACAACTGGAACTTAATAATGGATCTCAATAATGACTTAATAACACAACCTTTTGTTGTAAATGTTTTAAGTTATCTGAATTTTAAAGAAATCAATTTTCAAATACACATATTTCAAAATTATGCTCAAATTGACAAAAAATGCTGGACTAGCATGTTTAAAATAATATACATTACAACTTTTTTTAGAATTGTGTACTATATAAAGTGCAACTTCTCTAATTCGAATTTTATAGGTGAAAATAAAAGTTTGAATAATGAGATTTTTTAATTATAGAAAGTTGGTTTATTTATTTTCATTATACATTTTAAAAGAGATTGTTTTGAAACGTGTGTAAAAGTATATTTTTTTTCATAGAAACTATAAATTATTTTATCCTTGTCATTAAAACTATGCCAAGTACTTGTTTTATCTGCAGTTGCTCAAGTCTACTTGAGACCGTGATGGTGACAAGATGTCTTTCCAAAGCTTCTACATAAATTTATTCAAAATAAAAAACTTTTCAACTGTTTGTTTGATAGGAACCACATTAACAGATAATAGTAATTAGCCTCGCGCTAAACTAATTTTTGCGCAATTGTTTGACCTACAAGATTGCGTTGAAATAACAATGTTTACATCGTGATGTCAATCGAACACCATCTATATTTATTTGAGTTGTTTAAATAAGAAAATCATTGGTTTGTCAAAGTTTTTACTTATGTTTATGCGTATTGCCTTATTTTCATTAGGTTTAATTTTTAAAATGCTGCAAAGTATTTACATTTAAATCTTTTAAAAAATTTTTGATGAAAAAACTGTTATCACAGTTTAGGAGGGAGAAGGTTTCAGGTATAATGTGATCATTTGTGACAGGAGGAACGGGGTTAAGAATTGACAAATATAGGGTGACTCGCTTTATGGGTGACCCATAATTGCATTCAAAGGCAATTTTACAAATACCCTCTACCCCCTACCCTACCCCCACTCCCCTATAAATTGTCTCTGATTGCATTTATAAGCGATTAGTTTTTACTAAAATAAAAATAAAAAGATTTTAACTGATTTTTTTTATATTTGAAGAATATAAAAAAATCAAATAAATTTTTTTTTGGCACTATATTTTATGTTAAATGTGAATCTTTTTTTAAAGTATTCAAACTTTTTTTTATTAGTGGGATTTGTTACATACCATGTAAGCGATCAAGTATTATTTCTAATTTATACTCTGGTTACTTAAGTCCTACAAATGAGGCTAATAATTTGAAATATACAACATGCGTTTGGTTAATTTCACCACGTAATCTTACACTAAATGAATATATTTATTCGGATCCATTGCAATTTAGTGAAAGGATATTAATTAGCGTAACGCAAATCAACTTAACTTCATGTTTTGATTCTCAACTTTTTGTTTATGATGGGATACCTCCAAATCCAAGAAGTAAAAAAGTGATTAAAATGACTTCTTTTAAAAAACTTGGCAGACTGTGTGGTGTGAATAGCAAAAAAGTTTTTCGCTCATCTTCTGGAATGTTATCATTGGTTTATGAAGGGCAAACTTCTAAATTACTTTTAAAGCAAGACAGTTCAAACTTTTTAATAATGTTTCAAGTTCTGCAGTGTCCTGATCATTGTCCTCCACCGTATATTTGCAGTGTGTTGGGTATTTGTTCATGTAAAGATGGTTTTTATGGCAATAAGTGTGAATATTCAAAATGTATAAATAATTGTAATGCAAAGAAAAACCAAGGAACTTGTATAATGGTATTTTTTTATTCAAATTTTAAAGAAAGTAATAAAATTTATGTAAACTTTTGAGCTGGTTGTATTTTAGTGTACATTATGTAAAATTTATAAATGGTTGCCTAAACTTTACGAGCAAATAAATTTTAGTATTGTTCAGTATTACATCTCTTCTTTAAATTTAAAAAAATCTTTTTAAGTCACAAAACACTGCAAATCTTGCCCAATTCTGCCATTTTTCAAAATGTTGCATCTTTCTAACTATTAAAGTTTTTAGTCAGAGCAGCATTGAATTTAATATTTTTTTATCTGGAGACTTTTCTTGTTTGGTTTTTAACAAAAGCAGTTATTTTTTTGTAAGATTTTAGTTTTTAACAAATACAGTTGTATATTGATTTTTCTTCAGACTAAACTTCATACTATGTGACACAATTCATACAACCACTAACGAAATCCTTTCAATCATATTACAGAGAATCCAGTTAAATACAGTTACAGTGTTCAGTTTAATCCAGAGAATACATAAACATGCCATAGGTTTGGCATGAACCTGTCAAACACCTATTTGTCAACACACCACACAATTTAAGACCACCCAAGTTTTCACCTTCAAAATATATACAGATTATGATTGAAACTGTTCTACCCAACCCTAAATTCTTGTTTGCCGACTGCAATTACTAACAACAGGGACCTCGATAGGTACATTCATTTACCACCATATAGAATTATTTTCATTGAAACATCCAGAAAAACAATGTTTTAGCTTTTACAAAATATTTATTGATAAATTTCTTTATGTTTGCAAACTCTATAATGTTAATAAAGATCTCCATCATGTTAGGACATTTATGAACACTCTCTTTTAAATTGATTAAATTTTTAAATTAAATTTACAGTAAACACTACACTGACAGTTTTATAGACTTTATAGTTCTTCCAAAAACATCTTGGATATCTTTGGATATGGACTGTATAGACAATACATTGAAAACCCACTGACATTATGAGCCTTATACATTTCAACTCATATCAATCACATCACTTTTTGACAGGTTTTATCATAGTCAAGCAATGAGATGCAATAGCTTAGACTGGCAGGTAGTAATAGGTAGGTAGTTGCACGAAGGTAGTATTATGTGTTTATTTTTGTATTAGAAATGTAATAAGGTTTGCTTTTTTCTACCACAGATTATACAAATGCAACTTTAACGCTAACATTGAAATAGAACCCCACAACATACATAAACTAAAAAATAGAATATATTTTCACTCAATGAGCAACTCTGCATTCAAACGATCTTCTTAAATAAAACAATAATAGACATAGAAACACTTTTTTCATTGGTAACAGCTGCTCCTCAAATATTCAAATTCTTAATACTTGATTTCAGGAAAAATTAAAAATGTATTCTTTTGTTAATTTCACAAAAATTAATAGTATGAGTGCATCAAAATAGGTTGGATAAAAACATGGAGAACCATTCACACTGGTGATTTTACTTTGACTCTTTAACTCAGACACTTGAACATAGATGGAAGTAATACACAATAATGAATCTGTATTTAATATATAATAACATAAATGGATTATTGCAATTTTTTTTTTGTACCTTCTCCAATCTTTAGCACTTTATTATATTTGTTATATCTTTATGATATAAACACTGTATATAGTTTCATGATTTTGTTGCACTAGGACATAGATATTATTGGATATTATGTTTTTTTTTGCTAGTGGTCATCACACCAATTAGCATATAAGTTACCAGATAGTCTTCAGGTAGCATGTAAGTGCGTTACGACATTATAGTCACCTGATAGCTCATAAGTGCATTATCACATTATATTCACCAGGTAGCATGTAAGTGAGTAACAACATTATAGTGACCAGGTAGCGTGTAAGTGCATTACCACCTTATAATCACCAGGTAGCATGTAAGTGTGTTAACACATTATAGTCACCAGGTAGTATGTCAGTGCCTTACCTTAGTTACACCAGGTAGCATGTAAGTGGGTTACCACCTTGTAGTCACTTGCATATGATATTTATAACACTCAATATAATCATTACCCAAATTTATTTTTTAACTCTCACTGCTCTTTTTGGTATCTGTTCTTTTGGACTTCTAATTTTTTTTTTTTTTTGGGGGGGGGTCTCTATCTTTATTATCTGTTCTTGAATCACTTTTTCTATGTCTACCTAGTGGCTTTGTTGGACACCTGTATTTGATCATAATGTTGCAGAAATAAAAAAAAAATTTTAATTTATATTTTAACTTTATTACTTTTATTATTTTATAGTTTTAGAATTATTATTATTATAAATTATTATTATTTATTGTTTTATATAAGGTAAGTATGGGTATTAAGGCCCGGCGGGTAATAAGGCCCACTAATCCAAACTTAGGGAAAAAATAAATTGTGAAACTTTTTTTCGACATTAAAATATTAGAGTTATCTGGTTTTATCACTGGCAGCAAAAAAAAATCAGCATTTCTTTACCGCGCATTCGACAAAGCAAGGTTACTTTGTTAGTTTCGTCAAAAATTGCTTAAGTCTAATTTTTAAGATACGTGTTTTTACATTTTAAAATATTTTATAAAGCTTCTATTTTTTTCAATTGCATTTATTTGCATTAAGTACTTATTCGTTATCATTACTCATCATGTAATATTTATGCAAGTGTTGAAACAAAAGGATACATTATCGATAAACGTAACAGGTTCAAAGCGGGTAATAAGGCCCACTAAAAATCGGCCCACTGATTCTGGTCCTTCACCAGCTTCAGTCACCCAACCTAGTCCCTCAACAGTTTCAGTCGATCAACCTGAAATTAATCTTAATGCAAGTTTCAATGATTTAATGCCGAGTCCTGCTAAAAAGAAAAATATGGCTATGGTCGGTCGCAAAAAAAGTTTTAAGTATGTTGCTAAAGCCCTAACGAAAGAAGATTTTCAATCTTCTACTTCTAAAGCTGTTAATAATAAGAATAAGGGCAAAGGAAAAGCAAATGTTTCTAAAGACCTGAAAAAAGATTATTCTCAATCTTTTACTTCTAAAGCTGTTAATAAAAAGAATAAAGGCAAAGGAAAACCAAGTGCAAAGAAAAGTAAGTCTGTAAGTGTGGATGTGAATGATTGGTTTTGTTTGTTATGCCAGCAAAAGTCTGTAGAAAGTATGCGACAATGTTGTAAATGTAAAGTATGGTACCACGAGGCGTGCATGGGGTATGATTCTGAAGATGAGGAAGAATTAGTATGTCCATTCTGCGAAGAATAATGTTTTTCTTTGTAACATATCTTTATTGAATTTTTTAATTTTCTGTTGTTATTCACTGTTGTATAAAAAATTGATTCTTTTAAAGTATATAAATATGCAAGATTACTTATTATTTTATAAATGTGAGATAAACTATGCATTAAAAGAATGTTTCCAAACTTTTTTCTGGTTTTTCTTTATTTATTTTTTGTATTTTTTTACATGGGCCTTATTACCCCCATAAGGGGGTAATAAGGCCCAATTAAGGTATGTTACAAAAACATGAATAACTTTTGTTATAATTATTTCCTCAATATGCAGATAAGATTTTTACATCAAGGAATGATTAATCTTAAGCAGCAATCGAAAATATTTTTTTAAACTTAATTTTTAAAGCCTAAATGACCAAAAGTCTGTTAGGTGGGCCTTAATACCCATACTTACCTTATTTGTATTATATATGTTTATATATTTATATTATATTGTTTTATTATTTTAGGATACTTATTGTTTATGTAAAGTAGGATTTGCTGGGGAGGATTGCAGTCAATTAGTTTCCAATTTTTTTTGGCAGATATCAACAATGCCAATCCATTCATTTACTATAGAAAATATAGAAGATGAAAGGTTTGCTGGGACAATGGTCATTGATCATTCATTTTTGTACGTTTTTGGTGGGAGAAACTTTAGCGATCTGAAAAGTCCAGATGTTTTTCGTGTTAACTTGTTGACAGGTTACAAGGAAATGCTTAATTTATCTAGTGAAGTTTGTCCTTCGAGTCGATATTTTCATTGTTCTTTTCTTTATAAGGTATTAAAATTTATTTCTTTTTATTGAAATTACTAGTTGCTACTAGTAATTGACATCTTCTGCACTACCTGTTGTGACTCTTATTAAAAAATTTTAATTTTATATTTTAAGTTGAAATTTTCAAAGATGATTTTTTTAGATTTTTTATCAGGAAAAACAAAAACAAAGAGGAATGATAGAAGTTAATATTCAAGTTTGTTTTTCAATTGATACAATAACCAAAGGAAAAGTTACCTAACTCTCAACTGCATATAACATTTCACAAATAAAAATTTACCTAACTCTCAACTGCATATTTTTTTTTATTCGCAAATAAAAATAAATATTTTACCACTAATATTGTCAATCACAATATACTCATTATATAAGATTATCACAAACATGCTATAATCATTATTTGAGGTCATCAAAGCTCTGAAAATAGTTTCATGAAAAAAAAAATTTCAAAATTATTGATATATTTTTTGTTTTCTGTTTTTCTTTTAGTAAAACACAACAGCTACATTCTATATGAAATTTTAAATTTAAATTTTTTGTGTTCAGCAAAAAATGTTTTATAGTTTAAGATTTAGAGTAAAAAAGAATTTGATTAGGGAATCTTTTTGTAAACATAGTTGAGCAAAAATGTAAGCAGTCTCTGTAATTAGGTCAACCACCTTATAATAAAAGCTCAAAAAGTCAAATCAAGTTTTGTTATTTGGGCAAAAAATGCCTTGTACTATATACTTAAATGTTATAAGTACTTAAGAACTACAATTTTTTTGACATAGAGTGGCAACCTTAACTCTTTTGGAAGGTTATTATAAAGTTTTGATCATAAAAATGATTTTTTTTTTTTTTTTTTTTAAAACTAAAAAATCTATGAGAAAGTTGAAAAATATGTTAGAAAATTTAAAAACTAGAAAGTTAATTAGAAAACTTAAAAATCTATTAGAAAACTTTAAAATCTATTAGAGAACCTAAAAATTTATTTGAGAACTTAAAATTCTATCAGAGAACTTAAAATTCTATCAGAGAACTTAAAATTCTATTAGAGAACTTAAAAATCTATTATAGAACTTAAAAATCTATTTTTTAAGTTCTATAATAGATTTTAAAATGTATTTTTTTCCAATGATTTTTGATCAATAATTTTGTGTAATTATGCATAAACTTTGTATAATTACAGGTAAAGTTTTGCATAACTACAGACAAAGCTAAAATAATTTAACATAAACTATGTTTTGTTGTTAAATTAGATTGACCTTCAATCCAGAGTCGGTAGCTCAAAAGTAGAAATCTGCAACCCTTATCATTTCTTGTTTGTTAACTTGCTGTAGACAGGGACTTTTTTTTGTTTAAAAAATTTTTTTAATTCATTCTAGAAAGAAATTTATATTTATGGTGGCATAACAAGTAGTGGTTTTTCTAATGAGATATGGAAGTTTAATCCTTTAAAAAATGTGTGGACTGATTTAACTGTAAGTTATTTCATACTATACAATTAAATATTTTGTGTTTTATTTTCATTTTTTTACAAAGTTTATTTTCTCATAACGTCTTTGAATGTATTATAAAAATAAAAACTACTTTTTTAATGCATATAAACAACAAATTGTAACAACAACATGCATACAAACTACAAACTGTAAAGAAAGCCTTGATATCAACAAATTTATTATATATGTATATAAGAAACCTAAAGAAAAAGATTTTTCTTCAAGTCTCTTTTAGATTATATATTTTTATACATACAGTGCTGTACCCAGTCGTAGTCCCATACTGTTTGACTGGTATGGATGCCCAAACTAAATTCCATAAGTTTTAAATTCTAACAATAGTAAAGTATGACATTAATAAATAAAAGCGAATAAATACGTAAAAAAAAATTTAGTTTTTATTAGCCGTACATTATGTTTTGTAACTATATTAATGCTTAATTATATTTAATATATATAAACTTTATTAAAGCTTACTTATATTTTATTTATAAGTATAAAATTATTAAGGAATAATTAATATATCACTAAAAGTTAAATTGCATTGTTAGCATATTTAAAGGTTCTACGTCATAATTAAATTTAATTTTAAACCCCATTAAAATCTTTTAAACATTAACTAAAACAAAAACTACTAAAGAAATCTAAATTCGTTATTTGAAAAAGATTAAATTTCTTTAATCTTTTTTAATTTCTTTTTTAAAACTATTTAAACAACTATTTTAAACATAACATAATAATCTTTTGTTTGTTTTATCACAATTTATTGTTTTTTTTTTTTTTTTAAGTATTTAATGATTTAACTATTTTTAATAAAGATTTGTGAGCAATTTATAGGTATATTTCAGTTACCGATAAGATATATATAAACATAATTTATAAAAATAAAAGAAGTTTTACAACCAGTACTGCCCAAACTCATATATATAGCAATAAATATATATATAGCAAATAAATATTTATTTGTTTTGTTACCCTTTTATTTAACTCTTTTTTTGTATAATAATTTATTTTAACTTTGTTTAGAGGAACTTTTCAGAAAAAAAAGTTGCAGGACATACATGTACATTGTTTGGAGATATTGTATATATAATAGGTGGTTATTATTGGATAGATGGTTATAGTATAGGTGTACGGTTAATTGAACTTAACTCTCTTAAAGAACAGTACCAGAAATTTACAGGGCCTACTCCATCAGGTATTTTAAAATTATGTTGGTTATTTTTCAGACAGCTTATATATATACATATACATGTATATATATCAGCAATTTTTTGCCGACCTCGTTTTTTTCTAATTCCGAGGGTTGTATATATATATATATATATACATATATATATATATATATATATATATATATATATATATATATACATATATATATATATATATATATACATATACATATACATATACATATACATATATGTATATGTATATATGTGTATGTATACATACATAAATTTATATACATATATGTATATATGTGTATGTAAACATATATAAATTTATATACATATATGTATATATGTGTATGTAAACATATATAAATTTATATAAATATACAGACCTTGTTTTAAATAAAAAGTGCTTAATGCATTAGCTTAACGCAATATTTGATACCATAAAATTATCTTAATTTTTTTTTATAGCCGTTAAGTTTTTTAACTACTGCAATAAATAAATAACTGCAAACTAGTTCAATTTAACAATTAACTCAAGTAACTAAAACAATGTATAAGCGTTGTAAATGTAAATATATTATAAAAAGTTATGTTTTCAATTGTTATTTTAATATTAATTTTAGTTCAATATTATTTAGTAAAATATATATATTTTTTTCATTATTTCTGAAATTTGTAATTGCATAATTGAATTAAAAAAATGGTTTTTTATTTTTCAAAATTTTAAGAGTAAACAAGGAATATTAACATATTGATAAACAAAAACTCTTTTTAATTACTTGAACAGCGATTTTGTTTTGACTAGCAAAGAATAGTTTAGGTTTTTAAATATATTTATTAAATTTATGTTGTTTAGCGTTTTCACTTATATAAAAATTATATAAAAATATAAAAAAGTTTTGCCTGTTTTGAGCATATTTTTGATACATAGTTGGAACCCGTTTGCCAGAATTTAATGCATAAATGTTTTACGTTACTTATAAATGTTTTACATTTAAACAAATATACAAAGAAACACAGAGCTATAGAGAAGAATCATTTTCAACAATTCAATTCTTAATTTATTTTATTTTTTTTGAATTTTATTAAACAAAAAAAATTAAATTAAATATAAAAGTTTTAATTATGGAAACTCTTTTGTTAATTATTCTTAAAATGAAAAACTTTTTAAATACTTATACGTAATATTTTAATCGAGCAAACTTAAAAAAATACTCAACTAAAACAATATAAGTATATTTAATTATTTGAATTGTATCTGATTATAATAAACATTTGTAAAAAATTGTTCATTAAAAATTAATTTCTTTAACTTATAAACAAACTCAATAGTATTTTCATTCTATGTATAATTCTTTTTTTTTTTCATTTGCAAGCAATTTAATTTAGAGTAAAAAAATAAAATAAAAAGAGAATAAATATGAGGTAATCTTTGTTAAGAAAAATTTATTCATTGAACAATATTCAATTTTATTTATATACCAACTTAAATAAAATATGCTACTATGTTAAAATATTTAATATGACTTGTGTCATTTACAAACCATAGGGCAGCCGCCTATACAGCGCCATTGGTTTTGGATAAAATTTTATTTTGATGAAGATCACACAATTTAGATTTCAATAATATAAGTCTTCTCTTTTTCTGTGATAATTTCAATTCGAAAAGCATCGGCAAAGTCCCCAGATTTAAAAGTTTTCAGAACTTTAAACAATTTGGAGAGAATAGAAATACTAGGTTTTTATAAACTAGTTTGTCTTATTTTATATAGAAAAATACACAGTCATTAGTAAAGAATAAAGACTGTCATTAAACTTTAACATTCCTTAGTATTAATTTAATAGAGTCTGTAACATGCGCGTGCATAATGAAACCTCCATTATCTAAATATATTTAATGTAATAATAGTGTCATCAGCGGATGTTATAGTCTGCTCGTGATTTCTTTAACTTTATAATATAACTTGATTTATGAAAAAAAAATTTATTGAATCGCACGCAGGAGAAATTTAGCAAGTTGTCTTCATTCAAAAATGGTGAGTAACAGGTAATTTTTTTTTCTTTTGTGCTGGCCCCCTCCCCCTGTATATCGTAAAGTTAAAGGTATCTATATACCTTTAACTAATAAGAAAAGCAAAGAGTAATAATTAATGAAGAAATAATTTTTAGTACAATAAAAATAAATTGTCCATATATTGGCACATTTTTTTCAATATCTCGAAAAAATGTCTTAATATTTTTTTTATCAGAGATTACAGAATACAAATGTATTTTGTAATATAAATTTTTATAGAGTTTTTTACTGAATTTTAATTAAAAATATCTGCAAACAATATGTAGTAAAGGATTGACGAACTTTTTTCATGTTAATTGTTATAAAGAGATAAGAAATATCATCGTGATAAAAAGTTACAACAATGTTTTTAACCTAACTTCTTTCAAACTTTTGTAACAAATATTTTTACATATTGTCATTCAAAAGTTTATGTATATATAATAGGTGGTTATTATTGGATAGATGGTTATAGTATAGGTGTACGGTTAATTGAACTTAACTCGCTTAAATCGTTCAAGGCATATGTAAAAATTGCTTAAGGTGTATGTAAATCGCTATACACGTAACGCTTTAAAACAAGGCCTGATATATAAACACTTATATGTATAGACAGATAAATATTTATTTCATTTATACACATATATGTATATAAAGATAAATATTTATTTGGTTTGTAGGGTTTGTCAAGATTTAGGCAGCCCTGGCCATAACCCCAGCCCTTGCCCCGTTCACCTACTATGTTTATATATGTATGTGTTTATATGTATACAGCCCTCAGAATTAGAAAAAACAAAGTCATCAATTTCTTTCCTTCCTTAAACTATGTTTGGTAGACATCAGGTAAGCTGAAAATGTCTAACACAAAGGTTTCACTATAGCAACATAAAAAAGAGAATGGCAAAAATAGTTGACTTCAGATACTTTTAAGTTAGTTTGGCATTGCCAAATGTCAACTCTTATTCTTATTCTCTTATATATATATATATATATATATATATATATATATATATATATATATATATATATATATATATATATATATATATATATATATATTTATATTTATATATATATATATACATATATATATATATATATATACATATATATATATATATATATATATATATATATATTTATATTTATATATATATATATACATATATATATATATATATATATATATATTTATATTTATATATATATATATACATATATATATATATATATATACATATATATATATATATATATATATATATATATATATTTATATTTATATATATATATATATACATATATATATATATATATATATATATATATATATATATATATATATATATATATATATTTATATATATACATATATATATATATACATATATATATATATTTATATTTATATATATACATATATATATATATATGTATATATATATATATATATATATATATATATATATATATGTATATTTATATATATGTATATATATATGTATATATATAAATAAATTAATAAAAACACTTATCTAGATTTTTCTTCAAAAATTTGTTTCTCCATCAGTAGGTTCATCAGGAAGCTCCCTGATGATACACACACAATTAGAAAAAATAAGATATTCAAATATTTTTGTTAGGCATCAAGCCAGCACAAAAATGTTAACAGGTTAACCATTAGAGCATACATAGAAAAAAGATTGGCCAAAATCACTTACTTCTGACATAGGTCGGCAGTTAGTAATTTTAAGGACTATATATGCATATACATATTTATATATAGAGAGAGAGAGATAGAGGGGAGGGGGAGTTAAAGCCACTAAAGTTGAGGTGGTTATTTTTTTTATTTTTTTATTGTTACTATTATATTTTTTCTAATTATGGTTACAACCCTCTCTCAACTATTTTACTTCAAAACATTTGACAAAATAAGCTGTTGTGGAAAGAAACAAATTGGATGCAGTACTAGGAGGGTCACGGTGGGGGTTAAAATCTGAACTTTTTGCTTACAAGTAAGCGCTCTACCATACACCCATACCAAGAATAATTTTATGTTGGCTGTTAGTTAATAATTGACATTGAAGGCATCATAGATTCTGTTATGAAGCACTTTTTTAAATCAATTACAAAAAGCAGGTATCTTGGGATGGTGAATCAAGCACAGCCTAATATAACAGGAAAAATGCATTATTTTATTATTGCTCATACCATGATTATACTTTTATTGAATTGTGTTTCCATAACAATAAAAAGCTTAATTAAAAAAAAATCTGAAATCAAAAATATCTTATTAGAAAGCAAAATAATTTTTTTTTTTTTTTTAAATAATTTCCCCCAGCTAGAACTTTTAAAAATGTTTTAAAAACCCATAAGTTCCCTAATAAACATGTTTTTTCACTTTAAGTTATAACGTTATAACCATTATAACCAAGTTATAACCATTTAATAAGTAAAAGTAAACAATAACAGTTAAATTTTGGTAATTGTAGTTCTTTTTAATTTATTTTCTTGAGGAATATTCTATTGTTTAAATGTCTTTGCAACAGTTAATAAAATTCCAGCACTGACCAAAGTCCTCACCTAAAACTAGCAGTCAAGAAGATGAGATTTCACAGGTCTGGAAACTTAAGCCAAAATTAGGGTTCCATAATATACTGCACTTATATTATCATAAATTATGTAACACATAAAGTCTTGATATACATATTACATTTTAAATAAGTTTTGAAATATTGCTTGTGGTCCACTAAAAGATTTTTAGTGTTTTTCCTTTAATCAATCTAATTATTTATCTTGCAGACCAGATATATTTTGAAAGTATCTTGGTTGTTTAAACTAATTATTGATTCATTTTCTTGAAACTATAACTACAACAACTCAATGGAGTTGCTGAGCTTACTATCAAAAATAAAAAGATACTTTTGAAAGAAATTTTTTTTTTGCAAAATAAAAGTAAGCATAAATTTGAAAGTTCAAACCAAACCTGGTTTATATTATAACAAAATTTAAAAAAGTTAAAATTTTGGTTTTTTTAAAATTAAAAGTGTTTTTTTTTTTTTTGAGATTTTGAATTATTTCTTCTTTACCGCAGTATTAAATTTTTTCTTGAAGCCCAACACTCTTCATTTCCAGTAACTTCTGAGTACAGAAGGTTCCACCTTGGTCGTTCTCATTCATCTTAATGATTTTCCTGACAATCTTACATCTAAAGTGGCTCCATTTGCTAACTTTAATACTTTAGTCTTGGCAAAATTTTAATCACTTTTTTATGTAATGTATGATCATTAGTTTTTTCTTTCACTCATAAACAGAAAGCAGTGAAGTGAAGATTTGTGAATAAAAAAATGAAATCCTTTTTTTCTTTTTTTTTTTTCCTTCTTTTTTTTAAAGTTCTAAAATTTTACATTATTAAAATTTTATTTCTTTAATTTTTACATTACATTTCATTGTTTAAATTTGTAGATTTTAAGTTTTTAAACAAGTTTCAGTTTTTATATTTTGCTAAAATTTAGCAAAATATAAATTAGTTTTGTTTTTTCTAATTTATTTTAGCTCTATATGGTCATTTATCAGTTTATTATCCTGAAGAGAAAAAGATAATTGTCCATGGGGGAATAGAATTTTATAAAAACAAAACTAAAATATCTAATCAAGTATATATTTTTGACCCTGAAAATGGATATTGGAAACTCGCGGAATCGATACCAGGAAACTCGGTTTATCTTTACTCTTTTTTAAATATAGTAATTTTTGTAAATATATACATAAATATATACAATAAAGTATTAAATTAATAGAATATAGTTATTTATTTTATTATTTATTTATTATTATTTTTATTATTGTGTTTAATACTTTTCCTCTTATTTTCTAGTCGCCTTTTATTTTTGGACATAGTGGAGATATGATTAATGGCACTTTATTTATTATATCTGGCTATGACGACTCTATTGGTTTTAATAACAATATCTATATATGGAGGCCAGTGTGTAACATGTGGTCTCTTCTTCAGAGAAATGGTAATTTGATTTTTTCAACTTGATAAAAATGGTATAGCTTTTTTTTTTGTTATTGTGCAGTATTATTGTATGTGGATGTGTGCTGCATTGTGTAATAATATTGTATGTGTATTGCATTGTTTAATATTATTGTATGTGTAATACTATTGTATGTGTAGGTGTATTGTATTGTGTAATACTTTTTATGTGTAATACTATTGTATTTCACTTATGGTATTTACAGTTTTTTCTTTTGTCAACTGTTTTCTTAATCTTTAACAATTTATTTAGGTTTGGTAACTCCAAACCTAAATTGTCCTTGCTTGCAACCTTGTGAATTAGTTAAAATGTATATATGTTGTGAATTAGTTTTTTAACAAAATGTGTTTTGAATTGACTAACACTTTTATTGTGTAATACTATTGCATGTATTTTGTGATGTGTAATACTATTGTGTATTGTATGTGCATTGTGTAACATTTTTAATATGTACTACTGATGTATGCTTTGTTTTTTATATATTGTATTTATTTGTATTTTTTTTTTTAATTTCACCTTTTTTTTTTCTGTTTTGTTTATTTATTTTTAATTTCTGTTCTTTATTTTATATACTTTATATATACTATTTTGTTTTAGACAACTTCATTCATGATACGGGAAATACAAATATGTTGTTTGCTTTATCAGCAATTTTTAATAATACTATTCTTTTATATGGTGGATTTAATTATAATGTGAATGGTAAGTTAGTTTTCTTTTCAGTACCGAGAGACATTTGTGCATATCAGGAAACAAAATTAAAATGCTTATCTGAAATCAGTTGTAGTTGGTGCAATAAAATTAATGACTCATTTTGCTTTGATAAAAATGTAAAATCGTGTGGTGAAAATATCTCCATGGTTACAAGCAGTATGTCTTGTTCGGTGGATTATGAAAGAGAATGCTCATCATACACCTCCTGTAGTTCCTGTCTATCAAGTTACCCAAAATATAGTGGATGCAAATGGTGTCAAGAGAGCTACTGTGCTTCAAATTCATCATCTTGTCTTACTACCTACAATGAAATTAGTCAGTGTGTAACTGAATCAAGACAGCTTCGAAATTATTGTGTTGATCATACCACTTGTGATAGCTGCTTAAATGAACAAGGTTTTTCTTTTTAAACATTCTATTTTGTAGATTTTTTTATTTTTATTTTTTTTGATTATTTTTAAAATTTGAAAATAAAAATAGAATTTTTATTATTATGAATATGTTTATTTTTTAATGATTTATAGATGCTGTTTTTAATTATAGAACAAAGTTTTTAAGGTGTATAGAACAAAGTTTCAAATAAATATTGTTGAAATAAAGTATTAAATTTTTTATTTATTTTTTATTTTGCCATTTGACGAGCTTAACAGTTTTCAATTTTTATTTTAAACATTTGAGAAATTTAACTATTTTTATAAAAGTTATCGGCAGATATTATTTATTTTTAGCTTTAAATAAAAACTTTCGTAAGAACCCTAAACAAAAGTTTTTTGGATTGTAGTAGAATTAGATATAAATATTAGATATCTCTGTCACTAATGATGGTATTAATTAGATATTGCAACCAATATTAAGAAATTTTTACAAAAATTGTTAAAAAATAAAATAAAAAAGTCAACAAAACAACAAAAGCTCGTTAAGGAACCAAAAAAATAATATCTAAATTTGGAAGGAATGTAAACTAAAATATTTGGAAAGTTTTGAATCTTTGGTTTTTTATTATGGCATATGAAATGAAAAAATTATAAAAATCAACAAATAGCAATCATAATCAAATGAACATAAACAAGTCTTGGTTCATTAACTTCTTTAGAAATTGCTGCTTAGTTGCGTAACAGTCAAGAATCAAGAATTCAAGTAAACAATGCCTAATCACTTCAAACAACAACAAAAATTCATTGGACAGTTATTCAGTTTATCTTTTTAATGCAAGAAGTCTTGCCAACAAACTAAATGAATTTTTTCCTATTCATTGATTTAATTAATTTTTTTTTTCTTTAATTTGTGTGTGCAAGACTTTTTTCAGCAATAAACTTCTGAATTCTTTGGTTTCAATTTATTATTGTTGGAGATTTTAATTTACTGAAAATCGATTGGCTATGTTTTGCTAAATCAAAATCGCCATAATTGTTTTACACACCACAAGAATTTTGAGCTCAAACTTGTCAATGACAGTAAAACTAGTAAGTTTTTTAGTTACGCAAATAAAAGTTAACGCAATCCGAAAAAAATTCAGATTTTGCTCATATTTCAATCAAGTTTTACTTCAAGCTCCTTACCTAAACAATGGCTCCAAGCTTTGGTTTCCCCCATCTTTAAAAAAGGATCCACCTCAGATGCTAATAATTATAGGCCTATCTCTCTTATATGTACCAGCTGTCGTGTCATGGAAAGTATTAGTTCAAAAATTGCAGACAGATCTAAATAGTAATAAACTAATAACACCTAATCAACACAATTTATTATCCAAAAGATCTACCTGTACAAGCCTTCTTGAGTTAACAATATTTAAGTGTTTTAAAAGTCATGATTTACAAGTTCTTGTAAAAGCCTTTACTACTTACATAAGACCTATTTTAGAATATTTCTCTCCGGTCTGGTCACCACATTGCACTGAATTAACAAAAGCAGTTGAAAAAGGCGTTTTACAAAGAAACTAGCCAACTTAAGTAAATTTTCATATTTCAACAGACTTTTAATACTTGATTTGGAGCTACACAAAATTCGTTGTCTAAAACAAGACTTAATTTCATGTTACAAAATTCTGAACAACTTAGTTTGGCTTCATGTACAGAATTTCTTTTTAGTTAATAGTTTTATTATAAACATAAATGTTAACAATTATATTTATAATATAATTGTTAACATTTATATTTAGAATATAATTGGTCATAAACTTAAGTTACACAAATTAAAGTGTCAACTTAATGTTCGTAAATATTCTTTCTCTCTCAGACTAGTTAATAATTGTAATAACTTGCCGTCTGATGTTGTAAATGCTATTAATTCCAAAGCTTTAAAACAAAAATCAATTCCATCAATTTTGAAAAACATTGCTCCAGCTAACTCCATCACATGTAACAGTTTTTTATTATAGTTGTACAATAGTCTTCCTTAATTTTGTACAATAAAATAAATATACCCTTTTAGTATATTTATTTTATTGTTATGTAGCACGCTGTCAGAGTCCTATTTATTTATTGAACCTGCGTATCCTTTAGAACATGTAGCATGCTGCATGTATTGCTGTTCTAATAAATTTTAATCAAGTCTAATCAAATCAAATACATAATAACAACAAGAAAATCAATGATAAAACAAAATCTCAATAAGAAACCATAAAAACAATATCTACATAATAGCAACAAGAAAATCAACCAAACAATAAAAGCTCAATAAGAAATCTAAAAAATAATATCTACATAATAACAACAGATGTGATCTGTAGTGGTAGAGCGCCTAGTTTATCCCTTTCCAAATCTTTTCGATAATTTATCATCTTTCAATGTACTTATTTTACAATTTTTTCCCAAGTTTTGTAATTTTTATTTATTCTCAAGCTCCTACTTTTTTATACTTTTAAAGAGTGCTAAGTTTTGATTTTTTGAGTAATTTAAAATAGTTTTTGTTTTAACAGATTTGTACCTTAAAACATTGTCCAAAAAACTCTTTATGTTTTCAAAATTTATCCTGTTTCTAAAACTATTTTAGGCAAAATAATGTATTGATTTCAATAATTAAACTTAAGGTTTCTATATTAGTAAACTAATTTCTTTAAGGATATCAGACTTGTTTAATAGCTTATAACATCTTCTGTAGTTTCCTAATCATAGATTTTATATACTTAAAATTTTAAATTACTTCAGAAAAAAATAAAAAACTATGAATAAAGAAATTGTTTAAAAGACAAAGAAAAAAGTCTTGACAATTAAATTAAGTTTTTTCCATTAAATAGTTGTAATTAAATAGTTTTACTTAACATAATGTTTTTATTTAAAGCATTTAAAGATTTCAGTTCACCTGGTTGTTTTACTTAACATAATGTTTTTATTTGAAGATTTCAGTTCACCTGGTTGTTTATGGAGTGAAAAGTTAAATGCTTGTGTTTCATACTCACTACTCCCATTAAAGTGTTCATTTGGCTCTTGTGGTCAACTATACTCAAAGGAAATGGGTGGTCAGTGTCCAATTTCATGTGAGTTACAAAAAGATTGTATATCTTGTACTAAATTAGCGCACTGTGGCTGGTGTGCAGATAACCATAATGGTTCTGGAAAATGTTTAAAAGGGGATATTGAAGGTACGTTTATTTATGCATATACATATGTATTTTTCTTATAAGTTTAAAGTGTTTATGACTTATTTTTTTGTATTTTTACATATATTGAAGTGTAAAAAGTTAAATGTAAAAAATATTTTTGATTGAAAAAAAAAAACAATTATTTACTTAGGACCAATAAATTCAAAATGTGAACAATCAGGTTATAATACTTTCAGTGACAATACAGATATATATGCAAAAAACAAAACTTGGGTATTTATAGTTTGTCCTTTAGAAAATGAGTGTGAGTTCTTAGATAAACCTTGCAGCCTATCTGAGTTATGTATAGACAAAGATATAGGATTTGAATGTCATTGTCAACCAGGATATAGGAGATTGAGCAGTAGTTTACAGGGCAAAAGGTGATTAAAATTTTTAGTTTTATTAATATTTTTTGTCAAATTTTTTTTGTCATCCTTTTTAAATGTGTTGATATTGATTATTTTTTTAAAAAGTTGTGTTCCAGTATGTGAGAGTTGTGTAAATGGAAAGTGCATTGAACCAAACAAGTGCAATTGTAGCTTTGGATGGACTGGAATAAGTTGCAATGTACCATGTCAGTGTAATGGTCACAGTAATTGTGCTAATGAAACACACACAAGTATATGTTTGGACTGTATGCATAATACAATTGTAAGATTTTTGATTTAAAATACTTTTTTAAATTGTATATTTTGGTTGATGGGGGATGAGTTGTAATGAAGAATTTTGTTTTTTTGTTAATAAATTTTATTAAACAACAGGAATAGCTGTTTGTTAATAAAGTTTATTAAACAATTAGTGAAATAGTGACAATTTTTCAACATTGAAAGTGAAAACTTTGCTTACTAACCATTTTCTCAGTTTTCATTTTCAATCATTTTTACTTCAATTATTTTACCATTCAATTTTCAACCATTCTTTCCAGTATGCTAACATGAGATAGGAATTTAATTTAAATTAAAATCTTTTCAGTAAGTTAACATGAGATAAGAATTTAAAAGTTGAAATTAAGTTTGCATTAAAATTAAATTAAAAATAAAGTAAATAAAAAAAGTAGTTGGTAGAACCTGGATTTTGTAAACCTGTGACACGTTTCTAACATTAGCATAAATGTTTTGCTACATTGTGGTTCGATCTTTTTTTGCTTTATTACTCATAACACCATCCAATATGGTAGCTAATGATTTTATGATTCAATGTTGCATAAGTGACATTTTAATTCATGCCAAGTTCAGCTCAAACTAAATTTTCTATGCATTTTTGCTTTTATCAAATGTATATAACCTGTTTTATTTTTATCAGCAAGACTTTGAGTTTTTAACATACTTTTTGTATTTTATCTTGAGTTCAAAACTTTGAAAATCTTGTTCCTGTTGCTGTTTGTTAATCTTTGTAACAAAAAGATTCTACAATGCCAAAAGGAAATGGAAGCTGAAGTTATTACTCTTCACATATCAAAGACTTTCAGTACAGTTGTAGAATGTATGTTGTTTCAGTAAAGACTGGCATGCTGAACTTCTTCATAATCTCCTTATCTGGGAAATCTTTAAAATCTGGGAAAGTTTTAAAGCATAAATCAAGTTTAAAAATTCTTTTTAATTGCATTTTTTAATATATTATTTATCCGCTGATTTTCATATTATTACTTATTACTCAGCTTTGTTTTAATTTTCACATGCACAATTTTTGTCTTTTATTATTATTCAGAGAATTTCTTATATCCTTCACTACATGTTTATATCTTTACATTTTTTCAGGCAATATATATATTTTTACTATCATATATTACTTGATTTTTAGTAATGATTTTAATTCTCCTTTATTCTAATGTACTTCATTTTTTCCCTCAGGCGTTCACTGCTTGTGTGTGACTGTGTCTACTATTACTATTGTTTAGCAAGTATCTAATATACTAATGTCATAGATGTACTTTGTATCCTTTCATATCACTTTGTATCCTTTGTTTCCAATAATCTAAAGAGTACCACAAGGTTCCAACTTTAGTCTTGTGTTGTTTCTCATCTATATGTATAATCTTCTGATCATCTTACCACTATTTGCCTACCTACCTATATTTGATTGTATTTGCTGATAAACCAACTTCATTTTTGTAGAGTGTAAAAATTTAATTAAATGCCTAAAACTAATCATGAATGTGATCTCTTTTCTGTTCTGCATTGAGCTAACACTGAATGATGAGTTTTAATCCAAACAAAACTCATTTGCTATCTGCCAATAATTGACTTAAAAAGTTGTAGGTTGTGTGAATCAGGAAAACATGAAGATGGATTTAACTGCAAGGAAAAAAACTAGAGGAATGGGTTTTGTTTGATGGAACTAGAGATGATTACTCTTGAGCAGCAACCATGATAGTATGATAGTATTTGTAGGAAAAACAAACGCAATCTAATGCCAATAGGAAAGAGACTCAAGCTTAGAAGATCAGAAGATTACTAACTCTTTAAGAGGTCTTACTGTTTACAATGCATTTTTGGACCTTAAAGAGAAAGAGAATCATTAAAAGAACCAGCCCAAACAAGAAAAAAGTATTCCATACAAGGACAAATAAGAGATTTGTAGAAGTAGAGAATATAGAGAAGCAACCTTGATGCAACATTGCAATAGATTATATACATGGTTTCCATAAGAAGTCAGTAGTGAAGAAGAAGTCAGTAATACAGGAAGTTGTAAAGAAGAGCAATTAGTGAGAGGGTTGCTATTCATTTAAGTAGGAATTTTAACAGTATTGCTCATGTTGTTTGCAATAAATAATAATAAAAGTTTTCTTATAGTTAAGGTTCACAAGCCACTAAAAGCCCTAAGCTATTACTGAAATGTGATCAAATTCAAAATCGGCTGCCTGTTTAAAATGATTGAAAAAAATGTCCTATATGCACCATATAAAGCAAACTTATAGAAAAGATAAAAAAAAGCCAAACTTTATAGACCAGCATACAATACTTTATCGAAAGCTTTAGATGTGTCAAGAGCAATAGCCCTTGCCTCGTTACCCTCATCTAATGCACAAATCTTTCAGTCACTGCAGTTAGCAAGTCAGCTGTAGAGCTAGAAGATTGAAAACTATATTGATTGTCAGAGACTTGAAGTTAGAAAATTGTTGATTAAAAGCTCAAAAACCTTGCTAATAATAGAGAGAAGACTGATCAGACAATAGTTGGAGGAGTCAGAATGTTCTCCAAAGTTTTTAAAAATTGGATGCAAAAAAGTTTAGAGAATTAAAGTTCTGGAAAACACTTTCTGTAAGATGGACAAGAGTTTGATTGAGAAATGGCTTTAGCAATGGAACCCTAAGTGATTTGGATGTCTAACAATGGGCCAACTGAAATGGTAGGAAGAGTATGGCCAATAATTTAAGAATTAAATTAGAGGGAAAGTTCTTTGCGTATAGTTCTGTCTCATCCTTGAGAGAGGTAATAAGATCAATCCAGGAATTGGAGATGGTTCATTTCTAATTCATTTGCCTTATCCTTGGGAGAGGTAATTAACATCAGACTTTTTTACATTGGTTTCTTGCAATAATAAAATCTTATCAAGAGAGTTGTTCTTTTGAAAAAGATGAAAAAAATTAAACGATTAGATTGTGCAGCTGCACAAGAAAATAAAAACTATGGAGCAGAGTGAGGCTTGACTTGGAACAGACAAGAAGAAATAAAAGCTTCCTTACCTGCCTGGATCCAGGAGGTTATTTAGGTGGTGCATTTATCAGCAGAGTGAAGAAAGATATCAGCCTAGGGACTGTTGCAAAAAAGGTCATAAAAGGAATTCCAGTCAGCTGTAGGGTAGTAGTAAGTAGTGCAACGATAGAGTCTGAAGAATAAGTACATAATAAAAGGTTTATAGAGATTATTGCATGGTCTGAACCACCTAAAAGAGAAGAAACTGAACACAAGGTAGAGTCAGAGACAAGATCAAGGACAAGAGATCAAGGAGTGATGGTAAGTGATTAAGGTTGTCTGAAAAACTAGTCACAAAGTTAACATCTGAGTAAAGAGATTGAGAAATACAAATTTTATGGGCTTTAGTACCAGCAAGGTTAGGGGTGTTTGAGCCAAGCCATTCAGTTTGATGAACATTAAAATTAACAATTACAACAATATTGGTAGAGGGATAAAAAAAAATGGGCATGGTCAATATAATCAGAAATTTCATATAAAAAATGCAGTGTTAAAAAGAAGTAGAACAATAAAGAACAAAGAAAATTGATTGAGTGAAGAGGTGCTAAACGGGAGCGCATAAAAAATGGTAAGAGGGTTCAAACCTGATTTCTCGACAAATAGGTGAATTGATCTGTAAGTATACGCCCAAGCATGTGACTATTAGAGTCTTTGCAAATTAAAATGTAGTAGCCATCTAAGATCTAAAGGAAAAACCAGCCAAATTTAAAATAGTCTTGCAAAAAGTAAGTTGCTAATTAACCGATAATTAAGTCATAACTTAGGGCTCCTTATGTTTTTTTCACCATTTTCAATGAGCAAAAATTTTCAAGTTGAGCAATTTTGCTCAACATGGTGCTGTTAATACCCTGATATTTTACAGCTGTTGATGGAATCAGCCTCTATGTAAGCTACCACAGAGTTTTTAAACCGTACTATCAGCCAGCCTTAGAACTATTAAAATGAGTTTTAGAGTTTTACCCTTATAAAAATATAACACGATTACTAAGCCACTTTTACTAAGTACTTTACTTGTCTCTTCTCAAATTTTTTCTCACTGCTTTCAATGCTGATTTTTCTACATGGTTATTGCTCAAGTGAGCTATCAAGTGACAAATGATTCAGTCATTCAGCAAAGTTCTTTTGCTGTAAATGTTTCATGCTTGAATGTAAACTTTCTTCAATTCAATTATTTTTATTTGTCTGGGTTTTTTCTCAAACATTACCTTAAAATTCTAATTATAAAAAACATTATAAAAATTGATTGGTTAACAGGTTTAAGACTAAGAGTTTGATTGGTTAACAGGTTGAAGGCTTAGAGGTTTTTAAATTACTTTTCTTTAACTAATTAGTAAAAAATCATCAAAATGGCATTTTCATCAAACTGCAATCATGGTGATTATCAATCACAGTGGTTATCCTTTTTTTTTCTTCCAATTAATCACCCTTTATTATTCTTTTTTTCCCAATGCTTTTATTAACTCCTCTGTTTACATCAAATCTTGTAATCTGTTTGTCTGTGAACATCAAATCTTGTAATCTGTTTGTTTGTTAACATCAAATCTTGTAATCAATTTTTGAGTCACTTACTGATGATAGATTTTCTTCAAATTTTGAATACATACTCTTGCTTGATGACAATATAATATTCAATAATTAGTTATGCAATAAGTCAGTTAATTTAGTCAATTTTAATTAAGTTAATTTTAATTAAGTTTATTTTCAATATGGGAAGAAGAAGAAGAATTTTTAAAATAAGTATATTATTTGTTCCTTATACACACATTTAGCTTATTTGGATAAGGCGTTGACTTCATAAACAAAGTATCTGTGGTTTGAGACCTTCCTCTTCCTGAATTTTTTTTGTTTTTTACACACGCATACAGCCAATGTTAATAAAATAAAATAGTAATATCAGAAAAAATTGATTGCAAAAAATTCATGTTTTTATATGGTTTGTTATATATTCTCTAAATATTTCTTTTTTTCTAAATTTTCTAAATTTTGATTCTTAACTTTCTTTTGATTCTTCAGTTTCTATTGGCTCTTCAGTTATGGAAATCAATATCTGTTTTAAGCATTTAAAAGAATTGTTTTAAATTTATTTTAATAAAGCGTTATAATTAATTAATTATATATTAGGTTGTTTTAATTTTTTAACAGGGATCAACTTGTGATAAGTGTAAACCATTGTATGTAGGAGAACCTACGTCTACATCGGGGCTTAACTGTCAAGAATGTCGTTCTGTGTGCAATAATAATACTGATATATGTATGACAAAAGAAGATTTTATTAAATACAAACACAATGTAAATGCTCATTCATTTTTGTTATACTTTTATTAATATTTCAAATATTGTATTGTTTTTGAAATTTCATGTTTCGAAAGTCATTGCGTGTTTTTAAAATTTTTAGATCATATCATTTTCTCATGGACCAAAAAGTGTGGATGATGTAAAATGTTACGATTGCCAAAATAACAGCGAAGGAGACCTCTGCGACTCTTGCATTGATGGATTTTTCAAGATATTAAATGGACCATGTCAACTGTAATTTTTAAAGTTTTTCATTTGAAATTTTAAACAATAAATTATTAACTTTTGTTTACTCGTTTTTTTTTAGCTGCCAATGCAATAACCATTCTAATACATGCAATAAAAGTACTGGAGAAGAATGTCAATGCTATCATAACACTGAAACCAGTCTAACCTGCAAGAAAGAGTGTTATAAAGAGCAGGTATTTGTTTTTTGTTGTTGAGATAGTGATATGACTATTCAATTTTTCTTTATTATTACATCTTAATTGTGTCCTTCTTTGTAGTGCACACGTTGTATCTTTGGCTTTAGCGGAAATCCAATAAATGGAAGGCAATGCTATGAAAAAATTGTCTCCTTTATTGTTCCAAAACAAAGAACTATGTTATCAGCGAGGTCGTTATTTTTCATGATTTCTCCTTATTATATGAATGTTAATATGCGTATAGTAATTGACGTCATAGAAGGCGAGTTAGACATGTATTTTGCTGATTCTGATGAATACTACGTCGTTTCTCAAAATGCTACACAAATCCAGAGTTTTTCCGTTGTTTTTGGACCTAGAAATGAAAACGCCAAAGATGACGATTATACACCAGAATTAAATTTATCGTCAGAAATGTATTTTACGGTTACCGAATATTTCGGCAATGTTTTATCTATTAAAAATATAAGAAAACGTTTACTAATAATTGTGAAACACTCTGTCCACGATTTAAGTAAAAAGAATTTTTACCTAGCTGTATCCACAATTAACAAACCTGATTCAGCATTTTTTATATATTATAGCCAAGATTTGGTGCGTTTAAACCTGACATTATTTGTTCTTATTTTAATTGTATGTTTACTTATTGTTATGTGCTTTGCGTTGTTGGTTTGGAAAGCTAGACAGTTATATCTGCAAGGAATCATAATTGGAGAAGTAGAGTTATCATTAAAGACAATGGGCGCTAGACCATTTGGGACTTATAAAATACTTTGTCAAAATTTAGATGAATTAGTGTTTAAAAGAAGAATGAAACAAAATTTACAAGACAGTGTGACTCCATTAGCTATTCAAAATACCAAAGATAATTTAGCATCGGTTATAATAGTTATAGTACAGTTTCCATCTAATGAACTAGCGGAATGCTGTTTTTGTTTAGGTAGTGGTCTAACCCTAGCACATAATCAATACCTGTTAGAAACAGCGTCGAATATCGGAACACATGGTCGTCTTGTGAACACTCGGATATTATCCACAGTTGCCTAATATAGTTTTTATACATTTAAAATATTTTTTACCAATTTTTTTTCCTGATCAAAAAAGGTAATGATTTATACAGAGTTATTTAAATCATGGCTGATGGTAATGTGCCGAATATTTGACAACTATTCCATATATATTTTTTTTCGTTTTGTTTTTCTGTCGAGTATTCAGTTCGTTTAATTATCAGTACTTAATAATTTGAATTTTTTTTTTATATTTTCTTTTAAAATATATGATTTCTTTAGATAACAAAAACTGAGTATTTAGTGTTTGAATCAAGAATTATGTGCTTGAACCAAGAATTTGGTTTAAATGCAGAATTCACGGTTCAGAAATTATTTGAAACTATTATTCGGCACATTTCTCGTAATGATATGATCATATTCAAAGTAAGAATTATGTCATATTTGTAATATGCAAATATACACTGTCATATTATGGTAGATTGTTGTGTATTTATACATTTTATATCCTTTATTGTTGCAAAGAAATTACTTATCAGTATAACTTTAGCTTTATAAAACTTTTTTTGTAAGTTTTGTAAGATTTTTATAAGATAAATAGACCATACTTGAAGCTCAATTTAGAAAGTTCTAATGAGACTTGATGTTTTTGCTAAATTTTTATTTGTTTTATATAGTTTTATATAGATTTTTTAAATAATAAAAAATTAGTAATATATTTAATATACTTTATATTATTACGATCGTTTTTATTTTACTAACGTTCTTTATTTATTATATATTTTAAACCTTAAAGTTATCAATTTGTTGTTATTTTTATGTTGCTTTTTTTTAAATAAAAAGTTGTGTGAACAATTTGTCTGTACATTGGACCCAAAAATGACTTTATTCATTACCAAAACAACAAATTTATTAATAGCCAACTTGTGAATTAAAGTAAGATCTTTTACCCATAACTATACTAAAATTATCTCCTAAAATTAACTATACTAAAATATATTTAATTATTTACTATTTGATGAAAAAATGAAAAGCTTAAACTAGTTCAATCCATTACTTGGAAGTACGCGTGCGTGGAAGTATATATGTATAAATATACGCATGCTTGGAAGTATATATGGCTATTTCCACGATGGAAGAGATAAATTTCGTATTTAAAAATATCTTTAATTATAGTTTAAACACCTTAAAATTATTGTTAAAATAAATTTTGAGTAGAAAATGTTTGAACCGAGTAGATAAATTTGATGAATGTTAACAACTGTTTGTTCTTTTTATTATTCGAAAAAGTGAGTAAAATCTTAGGGCGATTTATTGCAATATTTTAAACAAAGCATATCCATATTTTTGTTTAGAAAGAATCTTTGAGATTACATATATGTCTTGAGTAAAAAAACTTTTACTCTTTAAAAACAATTCAAGTGTTTTTTTGTCACATACACATCTGCAAAAATTACGTTGCGTCACTGAACTAAAAGCTAAAAAAGTTTAATTATCGCAATGAAATTATGCTTTATGGCGAGGTTTTTTTAGAAATTATATATTTTAATGTAAACTTTTAATCATTACTAAAAGAAAAATCGGTCAAAAAGCATTGTATTAACATATAGTTATAGTTTAAAAGCTGTTGCGTCACTGAACCCATCGACGGGATAATTAGCGTTTTATAAAATAGCGCGGTAAGGAAGTCAAAATATCATCTCAAAGTTCAGATTTTGTTGTGGGTTTTCAAATTTTTCCAATTCGAATAAATTTTTGCATTTTAGTATTGTGAAGGGCTATTAGTAAATATTAGTAAACTTTTGGATTTATGTTAACATTTTCTTATAAAGTTGTAAGTTTTTAAGAAATGGAATCAAAATTAGAAGTAAAAAAAAAACGTTATGCAGAATACCAAGCTAATTATGTTTCTCGAAATGCTGATAAAAAGAAAGAAATGTCCAGAGTTAGATCTAAGAGATATCGAGAAAAATTGAAAGCCGATCCTAATAAAAAAGCAGCTTATGCTGCTAAAGCAAAATTAAGAGTTTTAAAAAGTCGCGCTTTAAAAAGAAAACTTTTAAATCAATATCAAAGATCAAGCTCATCTTTTAAAAACGTTCAACAAAGAGGAAAAGCATTGAAAAAAGTTTTAAAAGCACTACCAACTTCAAAGGAGAAACAATCTGAAATTCTTTCTATTCTTTCAAATGCTTGTAAAGATAATTCGGGTCTACCTCCAGCATGTTCAAAGCTGTATGGTCTTTCTGAAAGCGATGTTTTAGCAGTTGTAAACTTTTATAATGAAGTAAATATCACCAAACAAAAAAGATGTCACTCGAATTCAATTATCTGACGGAAAAGCAAACAATATTCAGATACGTCATTTATATTATACGCTAAAAGAAGCTTTCGAGTTATTCAAGGAAAAGCATCTGCACATAAAAATTGGACTCAGCAAATTTTGCGACCTTTGTCCACGCAATGTAAAATCAGTTACAAAACTTCCGCATAATGTTTGTGTTTGTAGTTTGCATGAAAATATGCGATTTACCTTAAATGCATTAACAAAATCAATTCAAGCGCTTTCAATCAAAGTTGGATCTGAAATGATAAATAACTTTGTTTGTGAACCGTACACATACGATTGCGCCTATGACAAATGCGTTGCATGAAAGGTATGAAACAGTTCGATAAACACTTGCAAACTGTTAATACATTTGGTTTCGAAGTATCCTGGGACGAGTGGAGAAAGGCTGAAACTAAAACATATGCAAACATTGAAAAAATTTCAAAAAAGTCTACTGTAACAGAACTCATCCAACACATATCAACGATGCGTGATAAGTTCGTTAAACACGCATTTGTAAAGAAAAACCAATCAACAATTTTTAATAAACTGAAGGAGGTTTCGATGAGTGTTAATTCTAAAATTGCGGTAATCCAAGTTGACTGGGCTGAAAACGCTAGGTGTTACTATCAAAATGAGCCACAAGCGGCTCATTTTGGTCAAAATCAAGTTTCTATCATGACCCTAGCAGTCTGGAACATTGAGTTAAAAACATTTGCCATAGTTTCAGATTCAACTGATTATACTAAGTCTTCCGTTATACCGTACATTGACAAAATCCTCTACTTTATTCCTGATCAAGTCAAAGAAGTACACATGTTTAGCAATTAAGCCACTTCTCAGTTCAAAAACAAAAGCATTATGGCTGCAATGGTTGTGTTTGAAAAACGTTTTCATAAAAAATTCTTCTGGCATTTCTTTGCAGCGATGCACGGAAAAGGAGTGGTTGACGGAATAGGAGCTACTCTTAAGCGAATCGCAGCCCTGAGAGTTAAAACTAGTCAATACGAAATCAGGTCAGCCGCAGATTTTGCGTTAGCATTACAAGATTTGCAAGTATCTGTAATTCACATGTCAGAAAACGATACAAGACAACAAAAAAATGAACTTGGATTCAGTTCAATTTTAAGTTATTCAAGAAAAATCAAAGGTATATCAAAATCACATTATTTTTATGTTCAGAATGATAACGTTGTTCCGATGCTATTTTCACCTGAGTATAATTAAAATTTATTACAAAATGACAAAACTTTTTAAAATGATTTTAATTTCGTCTTTTTGTTTCGTCACTGAACGTTGCGTCACTGAACTAATAGTTTTTTTTTGTAAAATAAAACGATATGAAAACTTTATTGTTTGTGACTTTTTTTTATGACTACCTTATTGCCAAATGATTAAATTACAACAAAAAAATCTAATAAGTCAAGCAAGAATTAAAATTTCAGCGAAAACTCCATTTAAAAGTATGCTGATAAAAAAACACTTTTTTCCGCGTTGCGTCACTGAACTCATGTTTTAATTTTTGCTATGTAGCAGTGTTATGTTAATACAATTGTGTTTAGTTTATATTATAAAATTTTAATTCAAAATTGATTTAGAGTAATAAAAAATTATTTTTGAGTAATAGAAAAATTTCTATTAAAAAAAATCTCTCCGCATGATGCGTCACTGAACTATGGAATTGGCCATATGTATAAATATACGCATGCCAAAAATTTTGGAATGCCAAAAATTATAAAATCTCAAAATAATAACTTTTATATAATAAAAGAATCATGCATACGGAGTTCGCGGTTAAAGGGGTAAACTTTTCTAATGTTTTTTACATTAACTTTAAAGAAACTTCAAAGTTCAAAAAAAAAGCCTTAAGTGACCTTTAATTATCCGTTTTAAATGCATATGTTATATAGCTTTTACGTTGTGCATTTAGTTTTTCAATGGTTAAGCGAATCCTGATTGGCGTATCCAGACCATCTAGTATAAGGGGGCAATTTACAGGGTTTTTTAATTCGGTGAATCCAAACCATATAGTAAGCAGAGAGGGGGAGGGCGGGTGATTTTAAAGTTCTTTTGATTCAGTGGATCTAGACCATCTTGTAAAGTAGAGGGAGGGGTAATTTTTATGCTTAATTATTTGTGAGCAGGCAAGCCTAAAAATCATAAAACTTCTTTCGTTAAATTTTCTCAAAGTTTTAGTTTCAAAGTATCTTTATCTTTGTAACTCTGAAAGTCCAATTTAAAATTTGCACCACATAATTCTTTTAAAATTTCATATCACTTATAAATAGTCTCCCTAATTTACTTCCATATTTTAGCAATATGCTGGGTTAATATATAAATTTACAAAAAGAAAATCTTTCCGAAATATGTCAAGTATAGATCCTCTATGGATCCTCCATGATATGTTAACACACTAAATAATGTTGAAACTTTCCAATATTTGTTTTTTAATTTTCGTGTCACGTTGTAAATGCCACAGAATTTACACCATAAACCTGTTAATGTATTTTTGTCCCCAAATTATCGCAACTACGGGTGGTCAAGTTATAAAAAAAATTATATAAAAAAATAAACTTTATATTAAAAAATTAACAACAAAATTTATTTTCAATGATTTTTTACGTTAAATGCAAATCGAAACAGTTTTTCGGAACGGAGGGAGTGATAAAATATATAATGGAAAACAAAAAAATATATATATAATGAAAAACAAAAAAAAGAGAGAAAAAATTTTGTGGCAACCAGTAGAATAAAACAGAGGACCTCAAAGCAAAGGAATATTTTGAGTGCCAAAACGCTAAAACTGTTTCTGTTTGTGCAAGAAAAGTTTTTTAATTAGAAGCTGAAGATTTTAGTCATGCAGAAAATTATAAATAAATGATAAACTTCTCTATTTTCAAGAAAGTTATTGATAATGTTAGTAGTTATACTAAATGTGGCAATGGTATTATTGTTGTCAATGACAACGATAAACAAAGTGGATTTTTTCGTTAATTTTTAATTGTTCCAAATGTAACTTTCGGTCGAGGTATAAATGTAACTTTCGGTTGAAGTGCAAATGCAACTTTCGGTGTAGATGTACTTGATTCGCGATTAATTAAACAATCATTTATTTTAGCCTGTTTTTGGTTAAAATTAACCAAAATATATTACTTTCCCCAGACCCCCGTGAATCAACTACATCTCCTCATAACTTTCAGTGTGGCACAAATTCATCTGATGATATTAAAATAGCTGTATCTAAACAAGGCAGAAACTTTTTTTACATAAACTATAGAATAGTTATAGCTTTCCGTGAATTGTCAGAATTGCAAAAACTTTTCTTTTCTTAATAATATTCGATATTAGACATGCTGCAGCTAATTCTATTCGACATTAATTCAGCTATTCGACAGGCTGCAGGTAATAACTTTTTAACTGAAAACAAAGAGGTGTTTCAAATGAAAAAAACGTTTGTGCGATTCTTTACCATTGCACTAATTCTCCTGATCCGTCTCATCGCCTAATAGCTGGTGTTATCGGAAAAAAGGAAACTCTGCAGGTAACAGAAATTACACACCAAAAGTTTATTTAAAGATATACTATTGTATATCTTTACTATATTACCAGTATAGACATACTATTGTATATCTATACTGGTAAATTTATTATTGTATATCTATACTGGTAAACTAACTTTTGGTGTGTAATTTCTGTTGTATATCTATACTGGTAAATTTATTATTGTTTTCAGTTAAAAAGTTATTAGCTGCAGCCTGTCGAATAGCCATACCAAAGTAGTTTTACATTCTTTTAACTGCGCTGTTAATCTTCTAATTTTAGGAAATTAGAAGATTAACAGCAGAAAGTGTTATTTAAGGAAAAAATGTATTTTAATAGGTATCAAAAGATGTTTAAAAGACGTTTTTTTTACGTCCTGTGCCTACTGGCTCGGGTTAGAGTGGGCAACTTTTTGAGATATTTTTATTTCGAGGCTTTAGTCACCCCCAAATCATTTCGATTTGACATAAAATTAACATGGCGAATTTTTTTTGATTGATTTTCTCCCACTTGCTTTACGAGATTTTTGGAAACGGACGTAACGAAAACAGTTTATTTTATTTTTACGCGCCAAGTAAACAAATTTTTTCTAAATAAAAATTCAAAACAGTTTCTGACCATCCTTTTACCGATAAAGTAACCTACTTTCAAACTCGTGGATAAACTCGATCCAGCTTGCATCGATGCATCTTATGATCTAAAAATTCACTCATCGGTTCATAATGTGTATATCTAGGATTCCAGTCTACAACATATACCTTCTGATGACTAATGTCGTAAATATATATGTATTTCATTATAAAACAGTGATTTTTATTAAACTACTATTTAACTGTAATTTAGACATATAGTTGTAAACTAGAATTTGAGGTCCAAATAAAATTTATCTTTATAAGTAATAACATTAATAGTTAAGGAAACCGTCATTTAGTCTATCCAGCTGATTTTTTCTAGTTTTTGTACTAGTTTTTTAAACAAATTGAATTTCAATATCTATATAACTTTTAAAGAACAGATTTTATAAAAAAACACATATGTATTTACACTTTAATAAAAATTGAAAAAAAAATACATAAACTTATTTATAGCCCTAATTCAATGCCAAAGATGGTAATTTTTTGCAACTTTTAATAAAAAATGCGGACGTTTTGGACCAAGTTTCGTATTTCTTTAAATAATAGGTATAGAAAGTTTGATATAAACTTTTTTTAAATTTTTTTGTTTTTTCTTTAAATGTTTTACATTATTACCGTTTTACAATTATTATAATTTCAATAATATAATAGAATGATTACAAGATTAATTAAGTTCGTAAGAGAAAGAACGCGGAATCTAGGAGAAGACCTTAAGATTTTTCCGTCGAGAACCGCTTTGTTTTTTAACTACATCGTTACATTTATTGTGTTAAATATATATATTCTCGTCGAAAGTAAAATAAATAAACGTAAAAGATATAAAACATTCATATATGTAAATAATAAGAATTAAATTTTTAAGATTTTATTTAATAAAAATTAAAAATATAAGAGTTTGTTATCGATAGATAAAATTATCTTTTTAAGTTTTTTTTGAATGTGTTGTCATTGCACTCTTGAGTGAAATCAAAGTATTTCAAAACTATTTTGTTCCATGAAAAAGCTCTTTCAGAAGAGATACAAGATCTAACAAAATTGGGATGCGAAAAAGATTGTTGGATTTCGAAAATACTATCTTCGAAATTTTCATTTCGAAGATAGTATTTTTTTTTCTTCCCCAAATTCTTTTTATAATTTATACTCATGTATAAATTACAAAAAGGATAAAAGGAAGTGTTAGTTTTACATTTATACATAAAGTAGATAATATTATAGACATTAAGAATACTCATTTAGATACATTAAGAATATTCATTTTAAGTTAAAGAGGCCTTGCATGAGTAAAACGGTTTTTAAAGTTTATAAGATGTGCAATATGCTTCTGTTGACGATAAAGAAGTTCTAGTATACTTTTATTCACACCACCCCATGCAGTATTAGCAAAATTAAAATGGCAATGAATAAATGAGTAATATAATTGAGTTAAAGTATATTTACTTGAAAAAAACCTTGATTTGTATAACATTCCTATACTTCTTGACCTAAAAGTTTTTATTCTAACTACTTTATGCGGCATAATACGGTTAACAAAATTCGAGCATATGGCAGTGAAAGAATTCACACTAGCGATACTTCTCTGCGTCATAATAAACTAAAACACCTCGGTAATTTATATGTTAATAATAATCTTGTTTTTCAATAGTTGTAGAAACTTTGTACGACAGTTAGGCGTTTTTTTTGTACAACAGTAATTGTTGTTCTATTTCTTATTAATAATTGCTATTCAATTTTGGTAACAATTATTGTTGCCAAAATTGATTTTCCGGGGGCATAAATTTTACGACATAAGTTTTGTTGAACAACCGTTTTTTCTTGCGTTAAGTTGTGCAACTTACGCAAGAAAATGTTTCATTTATAAAACATTAATGTTGCACAGCTGCTGTACAACATTTCTACATATATTGGAAACCAAGTCATACATAAGTTAAAGCAACAATCCAAGCAGCAAATATTTTCCAAATCCAAACAGCAAATATTTTCCAAATCCAAACAGCAAATTCAATTCCAAATCAAAACAGCAAATATTTTCATTTTATAAAGGATTTGAATTTAGAATGTTAAATTGATTCGAAATTTAGAATGTTAAAAATTAATGAAAGATATTCAAAAAATTAATAGAGAAAAGTAATTTGAGATATTAAAACGAGTGGGACCAATCTACTTAAATGATAGTAATCCATAGATTTTTTTTACCTGTTATGTATTATTTAATAATAAAAATAAATGAATGAATAATGCGTTGCGGTAACGCCACGTTTGTAATTTCTATGGGAATGTTTTTCTTCATTTTACGACAATATTTATTTATACTCTTCATTCTCAAGTGTTTTTAATATTTTGCATATCTTATATTTTTCTTACTTTTTTACATATTGAACTGCGATGTTTTTTATCCCGTAATCATGTGTGTTATGGCAAACGCACTTCAATGAGACGAAACCAAAATCTTCTGCATATTTTTCTATAATTTTCTTTACAATATATGTATGGTGTAGCTATAACTATATCATGCATATATTTTTATACACACATACATAGAAACATACATACATACATATTTACATACAATACATACATACATACAAACATACATACATACATACATACATACATACATACATACATACATACATACATACATACATACATACATACATACATACATACATACATACATACATACATACATACATTCATACATACATACATACATACATACATACATACATACATATATACATACATACATACATACATACATACATACATACATATATACATACAATCATAGATACATATATACATACATGCATACTTACATTGTAAGTAATGCATGTGTCTATATATGTATGTATGCATGCATGCATGCATGTATATATGTATGTATTTATGATACATACATATATACACGGATGCATACATACATACATATATAGGCACATGCATACTTACAATGTAAGGTTGATGCGTGTATATATATGTAAGTTACATACATGTATGCATGTATATGTATACATGTATGTAACTTACATGTATATGTATACATCTATTATATATGATATATACACACATGTATATATATATATATATATATATATATATATATATATATATATATATATGTATATATATATATATATAATATATATAATCATAACCATGTGTATATATATATATATATTTATATATATATATATATATAATATATATATATATATATATAACCATTATACAACTATGAATATAATTCATAGTTGTATAATGAATATAATTGAATATTATGATTATTTTAATATTTACATATATTATACATATATCATACATTTATAAATGTTAAACATAACTAATCATATAGCTTATATTTTACAATTAAAACATATTTTTTGTACTCAACAGTTTTGATAATGTTTGTATTTCTTTTTTCTGTTTAGATTAGGTAGAACTAGTATAGTTTCCTTCGTCTGAATTGAAATGCAATGATGTATTTTTCCGTTTTGATTGGCATAAAAAACTTGTTTTTAAGTAGCTACTCTGGTGTTAATCATAGTATATCTGGAAATGGTGGTGTGGATTGTTATAACTTTATTTCATTGGAGCAACGTTTTTTAGATACTTTTGTTTTCACAGTTATATTTGGAATAACTTTATTGCCATATATCAGTCGTAGTTTATATTGTCCTCATAAACTTGATATAGAAAAGTTATGCATTAAAAGTGTTTCAAAGAGCATATCTGGGGTACGAAAACTCTTGCTTATTATTTTATCCTTTATCTTCGGAATTCAAGTTGGGTTTAAAATACTAAAGTGTGTTTGGCTTTTTTTGTTAAATCCCTGTCATGTAATCACAGGTGTTCAGGTATCAGTCTTAAATTCATTGTTTTTTATAAAGTATTGTTCTCATATTTGCTATATGACAAAGATTTAATTTAAACAGGTTATTTTTGGAAATCTATTTCTTTAATTAACCTTTTTTCTGATGCACTATGCAATAATTACTTTTTTATTATGACTATTTTGACCATTATGAACCTTTTTTTTACACACACTGCATTTAAAATCATTACTCTATGTAGAGTTGTATAGAGTATTCCGTTTTGGATAATCTTATAAAAGCAAATAATGCTTATAGCATGATTTCTGAAATCGCAGTTAGAAGTAACTCAGCACTTATTGGAAAGTGACAGCTATAGGCTGATAAATCTTTTGTCCTGATATTAGGTTTAAACTTAAAGCTAGAGTTATAAAAATCCAAAATCAAAATTTTTTTGTTTTGAAAACAGAGCAAAAGAAAGCTAAGATTAAAGTTTTTCAAAAATCTTTTTTAATCTCCAATTTGATATTTTTTTCAAAATGTGCCTGGCACCACCGTTTATTTAAGAACAACTTTTAATTAAGAACAACTATTTATTTTTCTCCAAATTGTAAGTCCATATTATAAAAAATTTTATAAAAAATCAACATGGTTTGTATTTTAAAAAACTAAAGAAAATCTCTTTTAATTTTGAATCTTTTTTTTTTTGGAACTCTTTTTTAACTCTTTTACTTCAAAACATAAAACTTGACGACTGCTGCACTGGGACAAAACATAAAACTTGACAACTACTGCACTGCATCATAACATAAAGCTTGACAGCTGTTGCACCACAGCATAAAACTTGATGGCTGCTGCAAACAGGAACAAATTGAACCAAAACATCAAACTTGAAGAACAAGGCTGCTGCACAAAGGAGCAAATTGAAAGACTGACAAAAAAAGCATCTATTTAAAATGTTTAAAATGTAATGTAACTTAAACAAATATATTTATATGATCTATTTGTTTAAAAAATTTCTACTTTTAATACTTAGTTTTTCACAAAAGTCTACTAATCAACAACTCTAAAAAAGTGCTTTATAAGTAAAATATTGGTCCATTTGGCATGGAATGACACTAAGGAAATGAAATATTTAAGTTTTATTTCTATTTTATTCATTTTTCTTAATTTCTAACTCTACATTTATTCTTTTTTAGATCTATTTGCTTGGAAGTGAACCATCAAGAACATCTGTAGCTATTTTTAGGTAACTTTTAGGTGTCATAATTTAAATTTTTAAATGTTGATATTTTTAGAAGAGTTTATTTGTAACCCATTTTATGTCAAATCAGCTGGCATATCTGTTTTGATATGCCAGCTGATTTGACATAAAATGGGTTACAAATAAACTCTTTATTTGTAACCCATTTTATGTCAAATTTAACTAATTTTTATATATGTTAAAAAGCATATGAAAGTTAGAAAGTCTTAAAGTTTGTGTATCCAACTCATTACACTTTTATGCTAACTCTGCATTTTTTGCAGCATTAGTTTTTATCATTCAATAACAATATTTAATGAATAGAATGAAATTTAGTACCTAGACAATAAACCTGAAATTTGGTATACAGGCAGTCTTCTACATGGTGAATATAGGGATCAAACATTACTTTTAAAGCAGAAAAGTTGTTGCATTTTTTGTCTTTTCTAAATACAGCTCTTTATGTTAAGCTTATTTAAATGCTAATTCAGCTAAAAATTTATTTCAAACAACTTAAAGGATATAACTTATTTATAACAAAATTAGTTAGTCTTTTAAGTTGCAAAAAATTAATTTTGAGGTCAAAAATATATCTACTTATTAATGCTAAGTTTGTTGTACTTGCAGTAAGCTTAAGGTTGGGAGAAAAGGGGAGAGGGTTAAATATAAGTTATTCCGTTTTTTTGGTCAATGTTGGAGAGGGAAGAGAAAGGGTGAGTAATGTGATATGCTATGAAGGCTATTCTTTTTTTTTAATAATTATTGATCCCTTTTGTTGCAACCATTGTTGAACCTGTTGTTACAACCCTTACAATCTCAACCCTTTAATTCCAAAATATGAGCCTTTTCTAATGTTGCTGCATAGAGAAAGAGGATAGTGGTAGTTCACAGGGGTAGTGAACCTGGAACTTCTCATTTACTAATTGACTACTACACAGCTACTGTATTGTTACTGATACAACAAAGTTGTAAAATATGCATCTCGATTTAACTTGTAAAACATTTTTTGGAGATTTAATAGAAATTCCTCATGATTCTGGAATTCATGGATTTATGATTCTGTTAACAATTGTATCTAGGCTGCGTATGTTGTATCTTTTTTTTTAATTTTTTTTTGTTTATTATCTGAAGAAGTTAGTGGTATACAAAATGGTATTAATGTAGTCATAGGATCAATACCATAAGCTTTAGTTTAGTTACTGCTTTAGTAATTTGGTCGAATTTTCTTATTTCTGCTGGTAATTGTTGATGCTTTGGCATTGGATTTAGCTTAATAAGTGACACACTAATGGATTCAAAAATTTTGTTTCCAGATAAAATAAGCAGGGATTTCTTTTAAAAAGGTAGTCTTAATAAACAATTTTTTACTTTCCGTTTTTAAAAAATTTTCAATTTAAATTTGTTATATTTTTAATTTAATTTTATTTAATTTAATTTTGTTATTAAATATTAATGAATTTAATTTTATTTATTAAATTTAATTCAAATTTTTTTAAAAACTTTAAACGCTCTGTTTAAAATGCTTACTTTTTTATAATCGTTTTCAGCAATTTTATTTATAGTTTCAAATCAATTTTTTCACCTCGTTAAGAAAGTGCTAATTTACAAAAGTGCTAATTTACAAAAGTGCTTAATGCTTATAACTGATAAACCATAATCAAGCCTGTAGGCAAAATTATTATTGAGAATTTTTTTAGTAAACTTTATGTAACAAATTTAAAGATGATTTTTTAAGTTTTGAAATTACTTTTTAACAAAAGTTGTTTCATTGTCATTAATTTTTTAGATTGATCATAGAATAAATGTTGATTAGAAGTTGTTTCATTTTTTAGATTGATCATAGAATGTTGCTTAGAAACGGTTAACTAGTTTATGAGTAGCAAAAAAACAAGTAAATTGTGAGAAAGAAAACATAAGACAATGTTGTGCTATGAATGTTTCAAGAAATTTTTTTTTTTTTTTAAACATATTTAAATCCCATTGATAATTTTTTTAATAACAATATTGTTTAATTTAAAGATTTTTAGGCTTTAAATAATTTTTAACATGGTTTCAAATTAAATTTGATTACAATGCAGTACTTTAAAATATGCAACTGATGTAATTTAACTTTTAATGGTATACATATGTACTAGCTGACCGAATCTGTAAAAATATGGTTCTTTGTAAGTCTATTCCTTACTGACCATTCTATACTTATTTATATATCCTTATTCCTTATTTATATATCCTAGCTCTTTGGACCCATATAAAAAGCCAAACTTACTATTTTTATACTTATCTAATCCACACCAATCATTTCTACACTAATTAATTTTAAAAATAATTATTATTTTCAGAATATATAGCAAAAACGACTTCCAAATATTAAAATAAGATTTTAAAGTTTTTTCATATTATACATACATTAAACACAATCGTTCCATATACTGCCTGCAAACTATATACTAAAGGCATTTACACTTATAGACATTTGTACGTAATGCTATACAAAAGACGCAACTAAGAAGATGACATGATTTTAGCAGAAAGTTGTGAAAACAAACACAGTTTAAGCAAAAAATAATTGTAATTATTAGGATAGTTTTTTTATATTACATTTAATCCACTTATATGTTGTTGTTTTATGCCTGTTGTTCAAAAAATGTCTTAACACTATTTAACAACCAAAAGACTTTTTAAAACCGCAAATAAATGCTATAAATCAAAATTAAGGAAATGTTGCCCCAATGCAATTTTCAAGTAAAAGTAAAACTTTAAAAGTTGATATATGTTTTGACATTACTTAATTTGAAGTTTATATAAGTTGGATATTTGCATGCACTTTAGTTCACTTTTTTTTTTTTATAAAAAAAAGTGCTGCAACTCGTTTTGCTGCCATGAGTTCTGTGTAAAATACTCACGAATGAGCATTATTAGGTTGAGCAATATATAATATGAAACTTAAAATAGTAAAGTTATATTTACTTGCAAAAGCAATATCACTATTGATTTTATTAAAGTTACATTTACTTGCAAAAGCAATATCACTATTGATTTGATTAACAAGATATTAGAATTAGCAGAATATTAAGTTTTTATAAATAAATTTTTATTTTCTTAATTCAATTGTATCTATAGATTTTGTGCCTGTTTATATGTACATGTTGTTTGAAATGAATGCATTTTACAATATAATGATCAGACAGGTGCGTGGCATTATTCTAAAAGATCTGAGACAGATTAGAAATATTGAGTTTATTTGATAAGCATCAAAAAAGTTAAAACATACTGTGTTTATTTCTAAAATTTACACAGAAAATTTTATTAGATTTATAGGAACAGAATGTTTGAAAATAAAACAGTTCAAAAATTCTGTTCTTAAAGATAACATAAATAGCATTATAAGAATACAATAATACTATTATTGGTAGTACAATACAAGTATATACAGTTTATTTTAGAACTATATTCCTTTCTATGAAAACTTCTTCAGATACCTTTAGTAAGTATATCTGTACATCTAAAGGCACCGTATAAATTGATCATTTTAATACTAGTATCAAGTATTCAGTTCAACTAAAATTAACTAATATTTAAAAATTATTTATGATTTTTAAATGCCTGAAAAATAACTTTATAATCTATGAAATGTAAAATATAACTTGAAATTTAAATATATAATGTAAATATGTGAATAATATATGCTGTTGTTAACTAAATTTGTTTTTTCTGCATCACTCTATGTAACCATAGTAAAATTTGCCTGTCTTCAATTTTTTCATTCGTATCCAGTAATTTATACATTTATAGCTCCACATCATTTTCCAACTGTTGATTGTCAACTGCATATAAATTAGGGCTGTTGTTGTTGGTTGTTGTTTACCATATTTTTAATACATTTGTTTAAAGCAAAATTTTATGTAGCCCCTTTTAAATTTTGAAAGATGTGGAATAAGTTGGGTAGATGTTTCTGCATTACCTAAAAGTTTTCCCAATTCATTAACAAAAAAAGAATTCTTTCTTAAATCATTATTACGTCAACATAAATTACTTAATAAATTTCACAAATTTCCTTGCTTTTGTTTAACTTCTTTTAGAGGTGTAATAAAAAACTTTTAAAAGATCTTTCAAATTGTTTGCTATGCTTCAAGCTTTTTAGAGAAACCTGTTCTTCAAAACGCTTTAAATATTTCTCAAAATAAAAATTCTTGCTGAAACAAAATAATCCTCTCTCCTATACAGAGTATTTGTTACCCACAGGTCATTAAATGAAAAATTACCATCAATCTCCAGCAAATTCTAACTTTCTAGCAGCATTTGCATCATGTAATCCCTGGATGGTTATGGAATATTCTAGGGATCAAGTCTTTTAAAAGTTTGCCCGAATTTCAAAACTTCATGTATTGAGGAGGATTAAACTTAACACAAACACATTTGTCGTTGAACACAAATTCTGGCAAAAGTAATACTTTAAAGTCTTGACATATGTATTCAAACCAGCTTTTTTGAGTAGAACTTTGATTCTGGTGGAGAAATATTAGGTTACCATTCAGCACATTCAACTCCAAAAATTTCGATAAAATATTTGCTTTGAGCCTTAATGTTTTTCAAGTACTCAAATAATCCTCTTGGTCTGCCTGCATTACATGAAAGGGTTTATTAGGATGGCAGTTGGACGATTTTTCTCATCTTCTGACATCTCTTTTGTTGTTGAATAAGCCACTGTTCATAAATAATATTTTGTGGTTTAAACATTTTTTTGGGCAAGTATGCTTTAAGGGTTCTCCAAACATCTGATGATGTCTACAAAACTTGTCTTACATCTGATGGTAAATTTTTTAGCTTCCTATCGATACTTTGATATGCTTTTTAGGTGTATATATATATACCTTATATAACCTATATTATATAACCTATACATATATATATATATATATATATATATATATATATATATATATATATATATATATATATATATGTATATATATATAGATCTATAGTTTGTTGTCTTTGGGAAGAGCGGAAGGAAAAAAATGATTCTTACGCCAACACATGTCACTTTTAATTACTTTGGACTTTCGTCCAACAATTGCGTGTTGGACGAAAGTAAAAAACAATAATTTAATTACAAATAAATGGTTTTTTAAAAAAAACACAAAAAAGCAAATTTAATTGACCAGAATGTTTTAAAAACATTCTGAATGTTTTTAACAATATAAACAATGTTTTTATTTTTATTTTTTTTAATAAAATGTTTTTATTTTTAATTTTTTTAATAAAATGTTTTTATTTTTATTTATTTTTTACTGTAAATCATGCACGGAGTGTTGCTACATCGACTATCTTATAGCCTGACTCGCAAGGGAGTGCTGCTACATCGACTGACAAATAGCCTGACCCGCAAGGGAGTGCTGCTACATCTACTATCTTTTAGCCTGACCCACAAAGGAGTGTTGCTACATCGACTGAGGGTTTGGTTGGGGCAGGCAGTCTATCAATTAATAAAAAAAAAAAATTCCGGTCTTGCATTTTGATTTTTACTTTTTGTCAACAAAATATGGAAAAAACTTTCGGACAACATCTACGGGTTGTATATATATATATATATATATATATATATATATATATATATATATATATATATATATATATATATATATATATATATATATATATATATATATATATATATATATATATATATGTATATATATATGTATATATATATATATATATATATATATATATATATATATATATATATATATATATATATATATATATATATATATATATATATATAGGTTATATATATATACACACACACCTTATAATATAATATACCTTATAAAGTCAGATTATTAGGTTTAATGTATTTAAAATCTGAATAACTTTCTCACAGCCCTTATAATGAAACTTCCAAAAGACAATGCTTTAAAAACTTTTTTTCTTTTTTTCACTTAAGAGGTTTTCCACTAAGTATGTACACAGTTATTAAAGAAGGGGAGTTATCCAAAAACATACAAATGCGTACAAAGGAGAGGGGGTGTTACAGACAACAAGTATGTATAGGCTTGACAATCTCTCATTCTCTATTTTTTCTGGAACTTGGTTTAATTTTTTTAGACAAAAACATTGAATTTTACAAGTTTAAAAAATCAATATTATGTTATGTTAACATAGAGTTGTTTAAAACTAAAAAATCGAAAATTAAAAGTTTATGCAATGGGAGGGGAACCTACTGTTTATTACAAAATTAATATTTTGTGATATATAGTACTTACTTGCACAGAGAGAAGAGGGAGTGTTGTTCTAAACATACAAATACGTACAAGAGGAAGGTTCCCTTAATCAGTGTAAAAAGTGGCTTTACTGCGTAGGTACTCTATGCATGCCCTTTAAGTTTACTATGTGGAAGTTTTTCTCTTACAAAAAGAGTACAATAACTTGTACTCTTTTTGTAACTTTTACAATGTTTTCCTAAAACATTTTCAATGCACTTGGTTGCACTTCAGGAAAGTTTCTGGAGACTAATATTATATTTATATTGTTATTATCATAAAAAGTAATTATTGGTTCTACTATTTCTTTAAAATAGTATTTGTGTCATTATTAGTCTAGTTTAAAAGAAGATGAATAAGTTTTTTATTTATAAGTATTATTAAACCAGTGACAAGAAAATTATAAAGATTGAAACTTAATAAGTCTCCCCTCCCATCCTAAACTGCAAAAGAAATTCTCTTGGGTACTCCTCTTTATAATTTTGTCCTGGCTTTAAGCCCACCCTCAGCACATTAAAATCAATATATAAGTTTATTATTGACTTCAAAAAGTCTTCAAAATTGAATTTTTACTAGTCAAAATTTAATAATTAAGAAGAAATTTTTATAATTAAGAAGAAATTTTATTATTAAGAAACATGAAAAAATATGTTTTGTTAACTAAACATTTTAAAAGCCAATGTTTAGATAAGATAAAAATTGCAATAAAATTTTTTGCTTTATAAGTGATGTTTGATATCTATATTTTAGGTTTTAAATAAAAGATGAAAAGACCACAAAAAATTTATTAAGGTGACATCTCGTCTTTTTGGTCATTCACATTTTTGTCATTATATAGAAATATAAATGTTCTAAAGTATTAAAAAAATTTTTTTTTTAATGATTGTGATCATAAATATAAAACAAATTCTTTGCCATGATGGTTTTCCCCATAGAGCATTATGCACTTATTGTTTATACACTGCAGATAACATGATAAGCTATCACTTACAAATTCTAAATATTTCAACAAACACATAAAATTCAACACACATGCTAGGCTATCGCTTCTCAGTGTGTTTGTTGAAAATGGGTATAAAAAAAGATATAGAAAGTCTATTTAAATTAACTTGGGAAAATATTAAAAACAAAATAGATTCCACAAAAAAGGTTACATTTAATAATATCCCCACTCCTACCCCCACCCCCCCCCCCAAAAAAAAAAAAAATTGTGTTTCATTATTGCAGCCAGGATGATTGCTAAGAAATAGTTAAACCATTTTCAAAATGATATTTTTACAAAAGTTTGTAACAAAGTGATTTTGAAAACCAATGTTCAGAATGTTCTTATGTTTCAAAAAACGTAAAAGAACAAAGAACTTTGTTTTATAAATTATATTTTTGTAAAATATTTGTAAATTATTTGCAAAGAATTTTTTTATTCAATTTACTTTTTTATTTTTACTTTTTTTAAATGTTCCCTTGAAAATATCATTAAAAAAATATTAAAAAGAGAATACATAAGATACATTACATGTAAAATCAAAAGAAAAAAACAAAAAAAAATGTTGTCATCTATTTTGGATTTTGCTAATTTTATATATGTTAAATATGTATATATATATATATGTATATATATATATATATATATATATATATATATATATATACATATATATATATATATATATATACATATATATATATATATATATATATATATATATATATATATATATATATATATATATATATATATATATATATATATATATATATATATATATATATATATATATATATATTAAAGGGCTTTAATAAATTAGAAAAACCTGAAAGTTGGAGTATCCTCATAATTATTCCTAAGGTATTCAGTTTTCGATTTTGCTAATTTATACCAAATTTTCTTTGGATGTATTTTTAAACTATGCATGCAGATTTTTTTTTGTTAGTATAGAAATTTAAAGTAAATTTAATGTATCAATCATTTATTGGTACTCTTTTTTATTGAGTAGATCTATCTATATTTCATATTAATTTATCTAATATTTAGAATTTGTAAACTAATCCACCATGTTGATTGAATCAACTATCAATCAAACTATAATCAACTATTTGTAAAATATCAATCAACTATGATAAATAAATAGGTATAAAATTGTTTTCATAAATTTTATTTTCATAAATAAAAATAAAATTATAACTTATATTCCTATTTTGATTGGAAAATATAGAGGACATATAGTAATAGTAATATATTTAAATAAGTCCTCGTAGATAAAATGACAAATAATTAAAAACCAAACAAACAAAACCAACAAATTATACAAAAATTTATGGTTTGTGAAATATAAACTTTAAGTAAAAAAAAAAAAGCAATTGTTATTCATAGCAAGTAAGTTGATATCAAAATTGGTAAAAGGGAAAAAAGATTGCTTTCATTTAATTAAAGTTTACATCTAAAAAGCCAATTTTTGTAGCTGCTAAAGCACAAATTAATTAATATACCTGCAGCTCATCTTCAGTAAAAGATGTACTGTTTGCAACTGGAGAAAAAATATACTTGTCAATTCTATTCTTAAATGCGTTAACTGACGGAACCTTTTTGCATGCTGACGGCAAGTTATTTCAATCATTGACAATACAATTTGTAAAAAAATTGTGACGAGCATTATTATATGTGAATTCACGCATTAGGATGTTGGAAGATGATCTGCGAATTGGTGGATTATGCCAATTGATACTCTCAAAATCGTTTTCTAGCTTAAACTGTTGGATTAAGTCGCCACGTCTCCTGCGAGTTTCTAAAGTAATAAAATTGAGCCAACGACACCTTTCAGCGTAAGGTAATCCTATTAAATCATGAGGTACTTTTGTTGCTTTGTGCTGAATTTTTTCGATTTCTTTGATGTCACCTTAAAAAGTAACTTAAAAGTAAGGACACCATACCGGAATAGCGAATTCCAGGTGCGGCCTAACATACGTAGTGTATAACTTACTCCAAACTTTCATATCTCTTGATCTAAATGTCTTTTTTAATAGGTCAAGTATCATATTCGCTTTATTTGTTGCAACCTGTATGTGTCGATTACATTTTAGATCATTAGATATGAAGATACCCAGGTCCCTCTTAATATCCGTTGCCTCAAGAGTAAGTGATGTATTTCCATCATTCATTACATATTCATGATTACTATTTCCATAACCAAGGTGCATAACTTTACATTTTGGAACATTTAACTCCATCAGCTATTCCTTTGACAATTCTGTGACAATGTTTAATTCATTTTGTAGAATCAGGCAATCAGCATCGTGAAACTCAGGTCTTATTTCTTGTAACAGTTTAGTATCGTCAGCATAGATTTTATGAACTGATTTTAACTTATCCGTTAAGTCGTTTACATAAATGATATATAATGTTGGACCAAGTACAGAACCTTGAGGAACTCCGCTTAGAACATCGGTCCAGTCGCTAGAGTGTTCACCTAAAACAGTTCGCTGTTTTCTACTAATCAAAAATGACTCAATCCATTTTAGAACATTGCCATTAATCCCATATGCTTTCAATTTATGAAGTAGTCTACGGTGAGAAACTTTATCAAACGCTTTCGCGAAGTCTAAAAATGCAATATCGACAAAATTTCTTTTACTTAATGCTTTCGTGATGTAGTCGACACTCTCCAATAAGTTAGATGTGCATCCTTTTTTGGACATAAATCCATGTTGATTATGTGAGATGCAGCTCGTTTTTTCAAGATATTTAGTTATCTGTTGTGTGATATTTAGTGTGATAGACACTGGTCTGTAATTAGCGGCATCAAGACGACTTCCTTTTTTTAACAAGGGTGTGACGTGTGACTGTTTCCAAGCTGTAGGTGTTGAGCCTTCGGACAGTGCTTTATTGTAAAGTAAAGTAAGAGGGTAAGTTATTTGAGCTGCGCATTCTTTAAGTACCTTTGGACTAATGTTATCAGCACCAATAGATTTATTCGAGTTCAAACCTTTCAAATAAGCTAGCGTCGCTTCAAAATTAATAGTTATATCGCCTAAGTCTTCTTGATAATGCCTTCTCTCAAAAATAGGTAACTGACTACTTTTACTATCATCAACAAAAATTGATTTGAAGTGCTCGTTAAGTCTGTTTGCGATATGTATTCCCTCTGTTAACGTTTCAGCTTTTGCATCAGATATAGCACTGATGCAAAAGCTGAAACGTTAACATTCTGTTGCGCCTAAGCATAAGCGTACACCCTTTTAGGATTACTTTTATCTGATGCTAGTTGTGCTTCAAATACTCGTACACAGCGTTTACATGCTTTCTGCACTTGGCTTCTTAGTTTCCTATATTCATGAATCAGTGTCGCTGATCGCCAGTTAGTCGCAGAAAATTAATTGCCCAGTTGTTTTTTTTTGCTTCATCATAGCCAGTACCTCCTTATTCATCCACGGCGCATTACGGGTGGTATGGACTTTTTTTAACAGAAGAACTTGCTGAGTTTATTATATTTATTGCAAAAAAGTTCATAGCACTCATTAGTGTTTTTATTTTCAAATAATTGCTTCCAGTTAGTTTCCATAATCTTTTTACCGAAATTTATATAGTCACCTTTATTAAAGTCATATTTTTTGTTTGAGAAAGTAGTCTCATTTTTAGAAAGCACAACATAATCCTAACTGCATATGTGATGACCTTGTGACGAATTACCTAATGGCAGAGAGCTAAATAAGTTGATTAACTTGTTGATAAGTCTGTAATAATTAAATCCAAAATGTTTTTTGCTTTACCATTAGATGCTTCGAATTGTTCTAGGTTATGATTAGCCAAAGTATCAAGAAAAACACTTGCCGCACTATTTTGACCACTTAGTAATTCGATCCTGTCATCATCGTGCCATTTGATATCCGTAACAAACAACTATACGCTTTTCTATCAACAGCTTGCTTAGCCAATATAATTGTTTTATTTATATCATTTATATTCGATAAAGGTGGTCTATAGACACAACCAATAAGAACAATTTCGTTACCGATTTTAATTTCACACTATGTTTGTTCGGAGTTGCTGTTGTTTAAAATCTCTCTTAGATGACGATCAGATACCTCATTCACGACTAGATCACGCTTGATGTAGATAGCAACACCTCCACCGTGATTAATTCGATTTTTCTTTACTAGTGAGTAGTTGTTCAATTGAGAAGCAGATATTTCAGTAAACCATGTCTCAGAAATAAAGATTAAATCATGCATGTTTATGTCACAAAGTGCAGATAATTTGTTCATTTTATCCGGATTAAGTTGCGTTAGTATAAAAACATTTTTAAAATGTATTTTTAGGGTTAGGTTTAGCAGATTTTATTTTTGTATTTAATGCATTTAAATAAATATTTGCAGGTAAACACTTTGTTTCATTGTGTTTTTGCAATTCTGGCTGCTTGTGCATCTCTCCATTTGATGAAAGGATGCTTTTTACGTCCATTGATTTCAACTTCCTGTGAGACATCAGTGCATCGCAATTTATCGCTGCGGATGACAAATCTAAAGGGCTTGTCAAGTTTTCCAAGCTTGTCAAGGTCAAAATTAGCTGCTTTTCTTTCTGAGTTTAATTTATTGAATTCACTTTGTTCTGCTGCTGTGCGGTCAGGACGTATAAATATATCCTTAAAATTGCCCAATGCTAATTGTTTTGCCGATGCTATAACGTCGTTTCTAATAGATACCGAATCAACTTCAATTATAAGAGGAGCAAGTTTACCAGAATTAAAGTTCTTTTTTTTTTTGAAACGTTCAACTCTAACTATATTGACTAATTTATTTAAGGATGCCATAACCTTTTTGAATTCCGCGGTGTCATCTTTAGTTATATCGCTTGGTTGAGTTTTTACAGATTCAGGTAGACCAAACACAACAATTCTCATCTCTCTATTAGTCACGTCCTTATTATGCTTATTGAGCGCGCTCACTACAGCTACGTTTGCTAATGTACCGGGTTTGCTGACTTGTTCAACTAATTTAGATAACAAAGGTTTTTCACTACTTTTGCTATCTTTCAGGGACTTTATTTCAATATCCTGCAAATCAATTCTATTAGTAAGTTCATCAATTCTGGCAGTAAGTGATTTAATTACATGAAGAGCTTGTTTAAGCTCTTCTTTGGCAATTTTATCAGCGTTTTCCAGAGCGTCTTTAAGCTGTTTTTGTGTTACCATTTTTAGCAATTACCAGTGGAAGCGATTTTAAGGTGTATGGATATATGATTTCTTTTAACTCGATAAATACTCTTTGATATAGTTTATATCCTTTAAGTTTCAATAAACTTTTTTTGAAAACTTTTTTTTTATTTTTTATTTTTTTTTTTTTTATAATATATTTTTTTGCGTAATAATATTATTTTTTCCGTGTTATAACAATTTATTTATAATTATAATAAAAAAAATTTTCTGGAAAAAAAAAAAAAAAAAATGTAACTACTTTTCCGGAAATATATATAATCACGGATTTATTATATAATATATTAAGTATGTTTTAAAATTGTCAAAAGCGCAAAATAGAATAAGATATACATAGATGTGAAAAACTAATGTTCAAAAAATGAATAAACAGATAGATTAAAAATCAGGTGCAATGCAACTATTGACGGTAAGTTTAAAACTACTAGAAAAGAAAATATTAAAAATAAAAATAACTTAAAAAGATTTTAAAACTTGTCAAAACTCTATAAAAATATAAGCGAACTGAAGCATAAATATTTGCTTATAAATATATTTTTTCTGAAGCATAAATATTCGCTTATAAATATATGTTTTGATTAAAATATATATAGGACTATATAGATGATAATTTTTATCTATTTTAAAATATACTACAGATATGAAACGAGTTCTTAATTTTTGTATATTTGAAATGCAAAAATTAAGAACTCATTTACCTTTTGACTGCGGGAAGCCACAATCATGGCTTTGCCATTGAAACGCAGCAAGCATTGGGTTTTAAAACTGTTCTTTAAAACTTTATTGCAAAAATATTGTGTTTGGTAAAATAAAAATGGTACCACTGAGTAGTGCATATTTTTTCTTTTTTTTGATATAATGTTAGTATATATTTTTCTGTGAAAATGAGTGATAATGAAGACACCTCAGTGTATAAAGAAAACTCTATTAGCGAAGAAAATTTAAGTAGTACTGATAAAAGTTTTTTTGATGAAGGCACAATTTTATTTATATAACAATTATATTATTAATATTAACTGGGTAAATATAGTTTATCATCTAATATCACATTACATGATCATAATCTAGTAAAAACTGGTGATGGGAAAAAAAATCTGTGTGTCTGGCCACAATACCTGAGTTTGCACACCCTGGCTGTGTCAATCTTGTGATGTAGGTCTGTGTCCTTCTTGCTTTTCTAAATATCATTTATTATTTATACAATGCTTAAGTATTTTGTTTATAAACTTTGTAAATGTTATAAAATGAAAATTGTTATACAAATTTCAAAATTGTTTTTTTTTCTTTCTGTTTTTTTTTTTTTTTTTATTTGAATTTTTCTAAACATCTTTTAATTTTATCAAGCAGCCAAAGGGTTAATAGGCTGTATTGTTGTATTTTCAAATACAGCAATCTAGCTTATTACTACCAAATAAAAATACAAATATGCATTTGACCCCAACCCCGAAGGTTATGTGCATCATTTAAATGTAGTTTATGAACAAGGTTGAATGTATCACTTTACATATGAACAAGTTTAAATGTATCACTTTACATAGATTTATATTTTAACTCATTTTTCATAGTTTTTATTATTCATCTACTATTAGTCTTTTGTTTGTATTTTATTATTATTATTTTTGTTTTTTTCTTTGATAAGTTTGTAACTATTTGTCATTTTTTAAAAAAAAATCTTTTTTTAGATTAGTACTTACAAATTTTGCATTACTATAAGTCGTAGAGTCCTGGGTTTTAAAAACAAAAATAGCCTTTAAACTGTGGTCCTACATTTTTTCTTTAGTGGATTCCATATATTAGTCTCAATATTGAAAATTTAGGGAAAATGTAAATAGAGATTTTAGGATTCTAACATAAGAATCTTTATACAGTGCTTGAAATCCCTCATAATATGATCTATATATTTTTTTTAATATATTATTTAAGATTTTTAATAATTTAGGATCTAGTATTTAAAATTAATATTGATAATTTAGGATCAACTATTATTATTATAGTTATATTATATTATAATACTCTATTAATAAATTCTTATATATAAGTAAAACAAACTTTAATTTCAGAGTGCACAATCATTTACTTTTTGGAGCCTTTCTTGCATTATTTTTTCCTGTTCTAAATACATTTGAGGTAAATTTTATTTGTAATAATAATGTGCAAAAATAAGTTATGTATTAATTTTTTTTTTTTAATATTAAATTCACCTTCCCAAGGCTTTAGAGTCCAGACTCCAGTATAGTCAAGGAGGCTACTAATTTTTTTCTCTTAACACCTAAACTTTGAAACACAAACATTGTTAAACAAGTAAACTGCATGTAGAAACAGGTTAAGTACAATACTAACAGAAGGGTAGAGTGGATTTAACCTGAAACCTCATATGGTGTATGTCACCCCTCATATGGTGTATATCACCCCTGAGCTAAGGTATTATAATTAGGGATGTGCCGAACCCGGTTTTTGGCCGAACACTGAGTCTGAACGTTCAGCCATGAAATTTTACCGAACACCGAACGGTTCGGCAACCGAACCTTTACTATTTTTGAAAAAAAGAAACAGTTTTGAAAAATTGTGTTATTAAACATTTAACATTTTATTGTGTTATTAAAAATTTGTTAAAACATTATGAAGAGTTTATAAATTTTGTTTGAAAAATTATTAAGTAACTTTGAAAAGTTAATTTATTATTGGATGATTGTTTGTGGTGTAAAGAAAATAAATGTTAACATTTTTATTTGTAGTGTAAATAAAAATGTTAACGATTTTTTTTGAAAAAATAATATAATTATTAAAGTTAGGTAATATAAATAAATGTATAACCTATAACGTATTGGATAAAATAACATAATATGTAACATGTTGGTTATATTTTAAGATATATTTACACAGTTTAAATTTAAAATGCTTTATTTTTGGTTGAACTTCTTTTTTATAATTTAGAAAAATATTTTAATCTTGTGAAAGTATAAAACAATGTCTTCCGAAAAAATGTCTTTTAAAAGTACTGTGTGGAACTTTGAAGTTTCTAAGAAAGACATTCGTTTTTCTATCTGCCTACTATGCAAAGCAATACTCTCTGAAGGTGGGAATTGTCCAAAGACATTTACCACTAGTGTAATTAGGTGCCATTTAAAAAAAAAGCACCTTGTGGAGTAGGTATTGGCTGAAAAAGAGTCCGATAAAAAGTTATTGAAACATCGACTGTTTCTACATCAAGTGATTCGGAAATAAAAAAACAATTAACATTAGTAGAGAGTATTAATAAAAAAAGGTTGTGGAATATTAATGACCATAGAGCAATCAAGATTCACAATCGCGTTGGAGAAATGATGGCATTGGATATTCAACCAAACACAGTTGTAGAAGGTCTTGGTTTTAGTAAACTTATTGAAGAGATATGCCCTAATTATCAAATACCCAGTTGGAGTTACTTTAGTGAAAATATTGTTCCACAAATATATGGTAATCTGTTTAGTTCAATCAAGAGTAATATATCTTCTGCCAGTTATATCTCCCTTACAACTGATATTTGGACAGCAAATAGTTTAAATGTTGCCTTCATAAGCATGACAGCACACTCCCAACAGAGAGCAATACTCAGAGTTATGCATTTTCCATAAAGTCACACAGGAAAAAATATAAGTGAGTATTTACATAAAGGTTTGATAAATTTTGAAATTCCACACACAAAAATTCACATTGTTTTACGAGATAATGCTGCCAATATGGTAGCTGGCGTTAGAGACAGTGGTTTTAAGTCAATTCTATGTTTTATACATACAATACAGTTATGTATACATAACTCAATTTTGTTGCAACAATCTGTGAAAGAAATTTTACTTTGTTGCAGATGTCTGGCAACATATTTTCACCATTCACCAACAGCAGCAGCAAAATTAGAAGCAATTCAGGAACAACTTAGTACAAGTAAGCATAGGTTAATACAAGATGTTACTACAAGATGGAATAGTTCTTACAATATGATTGAAAGCATGCTTGATCAAAGAGTTCTTTTGGCAACTTATACAGCTGATCATGCTACCCAATCAACATTAAGTTCATTTCAATGGGGCTTATTAGATAAAGTTTTTCATATTTTAAAATCATTTAAAACTTTAACCGTTAACCTCAGCAAACGTAAGGCATTTTTATCAGATGTTATTCCTTTGATTATGGCTCTTAAAGTATTTTTTAATCAAGCATTAGTTTGTGAAGCTTTTTTAAGTATAAATACTTTAGTTGAAGAATTGAAAGAGTCAGTAGACAAAAGACTGAGTATATTTTTACATGATAAGTATTTATGTCTTTCCGCTTTTTGTGACCCTAGATATAAATTAATGTATCAAAAAGAAGATGAGAAAGTAATAGAAAATTGGCTGAATGAGCAGATGCAAGAAATGCAGCCACATAATTTAGAACTTGAATCCTCTGATTCTGATTGTGAAAAACCCACAGTAAGTGAAGCAAATGAAGTGTTTGTGAAACCAGCAAATCCTAAATATAATGAATGTTTTTGGCTAGTTTCCAAACTGACAGCTATAAATGAATGTGATTCCAATTTTTCAATTACTAAAGATAGCAAAAGGTTTAAAAGATCACACTCTAATGTGCAAATGATCAACATGGAGATTGAAGAGTATTTAAAACTCCCTCTTATTATGGAAAAAGAAAGTCCTCTTTTATGGTGAAAAATTGTGGAAACTCTTTAAAAAGTTAAAAGAAATTAGCCCAAAGGTTTCTTTCAGCACCACCTTCTTCTGTTAAAAGTGAAAGACTTTTTAGTACAGGTGGCAACATTTATGAACCAAGTAGAAACAGACTATCACCAGAAAGTGGTGAAAAATTAATGTTTATACATTATAACTTAAGGGCAACAAGTGATGATTGATTTTCATGTTTTTGACATTTTATTTTTCTGAAATTATTGATTTGTAATTACATAATAGAATTTTACAATAATAACAAAATACTTAATTGGAGCGTTATTATGGAACTCCATAATAATGTTTTTCCCTAAGTTTGTTTCTTTCAAATATTTTTTATCAGTTAAATCAGTTGAGTAGCAAGCTTGTAAAAAACTTTCTCTGTTGAGAAATTTATTTATTTTACCACAGCAACAATAGGCATCAGGTTTAACAAACTTAAGTTCAATAAAATATCTTTTTTGTTTAAATTCCTATTTGTTATTTTAAGATTAACAAATGGTGATTTTATAATATTTTTTTGTGATGAACTAAAATAATACTCAATTGATGCAGGGGGTAGAGGGTATGCAGAGGGGGTATTTATTTTACAATTATTTTAGTTGAGTAATAGTTTTGGTAAATCTGTTATTCCATTTGGTCAGGTTAAGTTTATTCTGTATTGAAAATACATAATAAAATTTAAGCCAAAACTGTATTGAAATACATTTATAAAATCTTATGTCCTTCTATGTTCAATTGGTACGCTTTTTTTAATAAAAACTTTATCCATTTAAACCGTAATTATGGTACGAGTTAAATTTTATTTATATTTAGATAAATTTATGATGAATTCCAAATTTGCATTATTAGCCAAACATTTGCTAAGGTTCGGCCGAACCGAATGTTCGGCAAAACAGCCAAATGTTTGGTTTTGCCGAATGTTCGACGCATCACTAATTTTAATACTAATAGATGCTTTTTTAAATTTTAGAAATAATTTTTTTTATAATTGTCTTTTTTTAACCTACTTTTATTATTTGTCTTTACTTTGTATTTTTTTTATTACAATTGGTTGTTATAAGTTTTTTGTGATTATTATTATTATAAAAGCTTTTCAACAGTATGTTAATATTTTCATGCATTTTGACAGTAGTTTATACTTTAAAAAATGCTAATATTTTCATGCAATACATAAGCCAAGGTAACCAATTCAGTTAAAATTTTATCAAGAAAAAGTTTTTCTAAAGTATGTCAACTTGGTACTCAAAAAAAGCAAAATTATATAAAAACTTCAAAAATAATAATCAATTCACATAAAAAAACATGTTTAAAAAAATTATTTTAAAAAAACTTAATATTATTGACTTTTTTTATTTTCATCTTAGAAACAAAAGTTTTTAGGCGATTATATCTGAAAATTTTTTTATGTAAATTGGTTATTATTTTTAAAGTTTTTATATAATTTCGCTTCTTTTGAGTACCAGGTTGACATACTTAAGAAAAACTTTTTTTTTCAAAATATTAGGGACCTGTCAAATTTTTACGGGTCTTGAGGCACCCTTAAAAATATTTTTTATTCAAAAAAATTTTAAACCTAGTATTTTTGTATTATATAGAACACATTTAGTTAAGAGCAGCAGACTATTTTAAAAAAAGTTGTTTTTTGAACCACCCTTTTATATAAATATATATATATATATATATATATATATATATATATATATATATATATATATATATATATATATATATATATATATATATTAACAGACAAATAAATTTTTGCAAACCAATAAATTTTTATTGGTTTATAATACTAATAATAATAAGAAAAAAATATAATACAGATTATAATACCGTAAATAGTAAAAAAATAAAAATAAAATATAAGTAAATTAAAAAACAACAACAACATCAAAAAAACTAGATAGACAAATTTATATTATAATGAACAGTTTGTTCATTTAAAGATGGGTTTTTCCATTTAATATGGAGTGCTTCTTTAATTTTCAATTTGTTTATGAAGCAGTATCCAAAATTTTAAAACAATTATGGTTACTTAGATTTTTACAACTAAGAGATGAAATTAAATGCTTATAAGCATTAGATTGTTTATCACTTGTAAGATGCTCATGAATCCATGTTGTTAAGTGTCTGGAGGTTTCTCCAATATAACTGGCATTACATCCAGCACAAGAAAATTTTTAAACAACATTGGATTCGAGCAGCTTAGGAAGTGGATCTTTTATACATAAACTGTTTTGTAATTTGTTGGTAGTGAAAATTAAATTAATTATAACATCTTTACAATATTTTTTAATGATTTTATTAACTTTAGATTTAGTAAAATTTGAGTAATATCCTATAAATGGAAGCTTATAATATCTTATATTATGGTTATCAATACTATTTATCACGGATGGATTTAACTTTTTATCAACAAATTTTAATTTCAGTGTCAATTATTTTAGGTGGATATTGGTTATTTTTTAAAACATTAGATAGATTTTTTTTGTCCTTATCAATCCTAGCCATGTGTTGTTGATTTTATACATCCTATCAATTAAACAACGTATGAGACTAATTTTATAACAATAGGGAACAAAACTGGAAAATTTTTGTAATAGACCAGTATATATTTTTTTTGTAATAAACTGATGTGGAAAGCGAAACAGACTTATTGATAAGAACATCTGAAAATGCAATTTGATTTTCTTGTTCTTTTTTCATCGTAAATTTTAATAAACTTAAAAATTTATGTCTTATCAGATTATCTTTTTTTACCTTTAATGGAAATTAAATATACAATCCATTGCAAAGTTAGTAGTAACTTTACTAGATGCTAACTAGAAGTTAGCATCTAGTAAATTTGCCTCTCATTATTGTGCTTACAAATTTTTTACACCAGATTTCATTCTACTTTATAGTTCTCTTATTTGCCCTTGTATGTAATATTGTTGCCACGTTTTAGTTGGTTCTTCTAATGGTGGCCTTTCTCTTCTAGACAAGCTCTAAAAAAAGTATTGTAAAAGGTAAGGTAAATGTAGGTTTACCCTTCCAAGTTTAAGTCTTATATACAGTTTTTTAAGTCTTCTTTTTTTTTACTCTTTAAATCTTTTTTTTTATGTAACTTCCAACATAAATATTTCCTTTGTTGTTTGCTTGTTGGGAGTGAATTATTTAAAAAAAAAATCTGTTGTTATGAACCAATTGTTTTGAACCAGATGTTATGAAGTTAGTAATTCAAAAATTTGTGAGACAATGTAATAATCCAACTAGTTGTTTTAAAAATTTTATTTAAATGGCTTTCAAGTATATACATTAACACAGTAGTACTGTGTCAGCACCCTTCTAAAATGTTAAAATGAATATATCTTTCTCAATGAATATCACTTTCTCAAGAGGGTGTTATGTACCCTGTTTAGGTATTCTACATGTAATATCACCCCTGTAGAAGTGCAAAAAAACATTTTGTAATATCATTCTTGTTGTTGTTGACATTTAACTCTTGTTTTAACACAACTTTATAACAACTATATAATAACATAACAACTGTTATGTTGTCATAACAACTGTTATAACACATAACACCACCCTCTTATGACATATAACACCACCCTATTATAACACATAATACCACCCTGTTATGTTCATGAAGTTGCACATTTTGTGTTTGACTGAAAAGACTTTTTTAGTTAAAAGTTTATACAGTTTTTTTTGTGTATATAAAAATATTTTTTTTTTATATACTACTTCTAAAGTATTTATATTCTAAAGTATTCTATTTGAAAAATTATTAGTATTATTTTCCTTCATTTTTTTGCTGTTTTTCACAAAACTAAAACGAATTTTTTATTTCGAGACCTGATAAGTTTTGAAGTTTATCGTCTGGTTGATTGTTTTTTTAAATTTTGTGAAATTTTATAACACTGTAAAAATTTAACTATAATGATAGAAATAATTATGATTGATCATCATAACAATCAGATCATACTCAGTTGATTGCCATAACAATTGAATCATACTCAGTTGATCATAATATGAAATCAAGTTGATCATATTATGAACTCATACTCAGTTGATTATAATATGAAACCAATAGTTTGATTTAGTATGATCTGATTCCTATGATGATCAACTAAGTATTATTGATCAAATATAATTTTTTTTTTACTTTTTGTAGAGCATTGGTGAACAAGTCATGTATTGGTTGCAACATTTATTGATTGCAATTGTTGTTCCTCCTTACCTTATGTTTGTTGGAGGTAATACTAGAATTGTCTTTATTGATAAAAACTACAAATAGCAGATTTTTTGTATGGTGTGTAACTTGAAACTATAGTTATATTATATCATAGTTCTAACTTGTTTCAAGTACAAGTCAATACAATGTTTATAAATGTTATAACATTTTTTTTAATAGTTACTGTATTTAAAGAGTTCTTGGGGTAGACACAGTAATCATAGGCTATAATAATTACCCAACTTATATTAATTAGCTTTATATTAACTGTTAAAGATATTTGTAGATAAAAGTTTAAAATATTGTGATGCAAATTTACTTTCTTTTAGTCTAGCATAGAGCTGAAGGATGTTTTTTTTTTAAATTAGATTCTAAAAAGTTAAAAATAATGTTACTTATTTTTGAAATTTGGTTATAAAAATTTGGTTGAAAATATTTTTTTTTACAACAGGTGCGTATAGTTGTGAACCTTTGACAGATTTAGCTTGGCCTTTTTTGGGAGTTCTTATCTTCTTTTTTTACATGATGTACTTCCTTCAATCTATTGCATTGGTAAGCATCTAATCAGTATTTTGTTTGTTAGAGGGACGTATCATTTTTTTTTTAATCTTAGATGGTCTTACCATTTTTTTTTTAATCTTAGAGGATTGTACCATTTTTTTTTAAATCTTAGAGGGTCGTACCATTTTTTTTAATCTTAGAGGGTCATACCATTTTATTTTAATCTTAGAGGGTTGTACCATTTTTTTTTAAATCTTAGAGAGTCGTACCATTTTTATTTTAAATCTTAGAGGGCCGTACCATACCTATGTATTTCAAGGGTGATGTCACATTTCAATAACAGTTTTTTAAATCGTTTTTTTATTAAATTTGTTTTTAAATGTTTTAATTGGCTAAAATTATTAATAAACTGTATTAATAATTTTAGCCAATTTATTAATTCATGTTAATCCACTGTAGATTTATCTACAGTGGATCAATATGAAAGTTGGTACTTTATAAATTTAATAAAGAATTTAATGAAGTTAATTTAATGCTTAAGTTTTTATAGAATAATTGGTGATTAAGGGAGGTTGATTTTGTACTTTAAAAAAATTTTTTTTTGCTGTGCCCTCAGATAGTTAGGAAATTGCATCACAAAATTGGAACCATCATTCTTTTTTTTTCTACACAAAATATTTTACAAACGATTAGAAAAGTTCAGTAAAAATGTCAGTTTAAGTAAAGATTTTAAAACTATTGAAGGATGCAAATGAAGAATGTTTTTCTAAAAAGCGCCAAGTCACATTTTCATTGTTTTGAGTATTTTGCCACCTTTCATACACTTTTTTTTGTTTTTTTTGTTAATTCACCTCCCCAAGGCCAAGAAGGCCATTACAGATGAGGAGGCTACTTAATTGTGGTTATAACCCTCTCTCAACTCTACACACTAAAAAAAAAAGGTAGAAATTTCTACCTTAGGGTAGGATATATGATATACCCTTAGAAAGATATAATTTTCTACCTTTTAAGGTAGAAAATTATATTAAAAACAATTATTTGTCATACATTTTTCTAACTTAAAGGTATAATTTTCTACCTTATAAGGTAGAAAATTATACCTTACTAAGGGTATATCACATATCCTACCTTAACTAAAAATTTCTACCTTTAATTTTTAGTGTGTATAACTCCAAAACACAAACCTTGACAAACAAGGCCGCTGTGCGGAGAAACAAGTTGACATTTGATAAAAAATTGCATGATTATTTCAAACTACCTTCTATTCCAACATTGACATGCATTACTTCAAAAGTATCAAAATCTGATGATAATTTAAAAAAAAAAAGTTTTTGATAATTTAAGTGATGAGTGGTGTAGTTACCGTAACAGTATTTTATTTTTTACCTGATATAAAACTTGTTTTTATTTCATTGTTTAGGCAATTTAACGAATTGAAACTATAAAATAGAGTTTATTATTAAAAATACAAAAAGATTTATAAATTGTTTTTATAAATTGTATAAATTTTTACGTCGTTTAGTGCATTTTATAACGAGTGACATTAAATAAAACATATTGTGTTTTAAAACAAATAATATTCATCATATTGATTTTTGAAATATTGACTCCCACATTTTTTCTAAGTTTTGCGTGTCGTGGCCTGTTACTTGAGTGCCGTGAGAAAAACAAAAAAGACTAATTATCAAATAATTTTTGAATATCAATAATTTTGTAATGATAAATAAAGATGATGAACAATTTTTTTATTCATATCAACATAATTAGATTTGTTTTTATTTTCAATAAAGAATTTGAATGTTGAAAAAACTCAATTCTTAAAAAAATGTACTTTGCGTCTTTTAGAAAAACGCTTTTCAATTAGGAAAAGAGTGATTTAATAACTTCCCAGTTTTTTTATGAGAACCAGATTTATTTCAGCTTTTTCCTCATTAAAAATAAACAAAAGTTTACAACTAACACTAAAATTACGCTAAGAAACTGCTAAACATACTTATATCAAAAGACGTTGATTTTTTTCTTTAAAATTAGAAAACTGTTATTTCACTTTTTACTTCAATTTTAGTTTATGCCTTTTAACTACTATTTTTAATTATAAAGAATTTCAATTTGCTAAATGTACCATATGCAATATAATACAGAACAACAGCAACCAATGATAGGAGAAGACAGGAAAATTTGATCCCCAACAGTTAAACGTAAAACCTTGAAGATTATCTGAACAAAGTTAGATTGATAGCTCAATTAAAATTGTTACCCTTATCTTATTTTTCTTTCATATTTAACATTATAAAAATGAAGCACACAATGCACTTAATTTTTCATTCGAATTTAACACACAACACCCATATTTTCTCTGCTCCACCGCACAGTGATCATGAATAGCTTTAAATTAGGCCAAAATTAATTTTTTTAAAAAATATTTATTCAAAAATTTTGAAAATTTGCTCTATGATGTAAAATTGGTTGACAAAGAAAGACTAAAAACCTTTAAAATAGGGTCAAATATATATATAAAAAATTTTTTTTTTGTAAAATAAATGTGATTAAAAAGTAAATTTTGAAGTAATTCATTTCTATCAATCAAATTTCTGTCCTTAATAACTAAATAAATTTGATGTTTAGTAAATTTTATATTCATTTTAAACAAAAGTAAAAGAAAAATAACATTACCATGTATGCATGCATATATATATATATATATATATATATATACTAGCTGGAGTTACCCGGCGTTGCCCGGGCCAATATTTAAAAGTAAATGAACATCTGGAACTTTGTTATACTAATTTTGGGCTATGCACAGTAAGATCGTGCAATATTTTTTAGTGTTGCACAATAATCCCACAAAATGTGACCCTGTTGGTTGAAGCTATGAAATAACTGAAAGACATTAAGGAAGAAAAAGACATTTTGTTTATTTTCCACTTAAAAACAACAAATTAAGAATTTCCAAAAGAACATTTACTCAAATTTTTCAATTAAATTGTTCTCTCACTGGAAAAAAAAAGTTGAACATGTTACAAAAGTTAAATCATGGGTAATTTCTTCACATTGGATTGTTATTGTTTTAATAGGACTTCTTTAAAGAGGATTTCTTTCACTGAAGAGCCTTCTGATAGACAATGTTCTTGGTTTTTTCTTCTGGAGTCAAAATGAAAAGATTTCGTGGAGATCCAACTCTGGAGCATGCAACATAGAGATGGCCGTGAGAAAAGCAGGGCTGTTCCAAATTGATGCCAGCCACTTTGAGTGACTGTCCCTGCGCTTTGTTAATGGTCATGGCAAAAGCCAGCCTGACTGGAAACTGGAGGCGCTTGAAACTGAATGGGAGGTCATTGGGAATCATTGGAATCCTTGGAATGAAGACATTCTCACCTTTGCCACATCCAGTCAGTATAGTTGCTTCAATCAAGTTTGAAAGGATACCTTTGATGATGAGTCGAGTTCCATTGCAGAGCTTGGGACTGTCGAGGTTGCGAAGGAGAATGATTGGTGCTCCAACTTTCAGGTGAAGAATGTGAGGAGGACATCCAGATGGTTCTAAAGAGTTCAAAAATTCTGTTGGATAGTTGACAGCTTCACTGGGGTCCATAACCATGTCAATGGAGTTGAAGGACTTTTCATTGCCTGGGAGCATTTTCTGGATCTGCATATTAATCTTGGTGACAGACTCATTTTTGGGAGCCAGAATAGCTCTCTCACAGATCCAGTCATGTTTGGTGAAACTCTGCTGGATGTTGGGAAACACCTTGACAATGAGTTCCTCTGCAGAATCCACCTGTGTGCAAAAGTTGGCAGGGAATTTAATGAGCCCTGTCTGCACATCAACTGGTGCCTCACCATTGCCCAAGGCAAGGAGCTGATTAGAAATGGCTCCTGCTGACAGATCACCAGACAACTTTGCCCTCATGTTTGTTGTCAAATGAAGTGTTCTGACACTCCTCCACAGGTAGGAAGCTTTTAGGTTTTGCCAAATTGCACGGCTGAGGCTGCAGAGCCACACTGGATCCCATTTTTGGGCCCCCCCCCTGACCCCGGGGGTCGGGGTACGGGGTCAAAACCCAGCTAAGAACCTTCTCCCCCTCGAAGACTACCCCCATGCCAAATCTCATCGAGATCGGTCCGGCAGTTTGGATTTCTATAGAGAACAAACAAACAAACAAACACACACACAAACACACATTGCCTTTTATATATACCTAGCTGGAGTTACCCGGTGTTGCCCGGGCCAATATTTAAACTGGCTTACCTGATATCTGTACACAAAAATGGGCCCAAAAAATGGTCTTCCCTGACCCCGGGGTCAGGGAGGCCCTTTTTGGGCCCCCCTGACCCCGGGGGTCGGGGAGGCCCTTTTTGGGCCCCCCTGACCCCGGGGGTCGGGGTACGGGGTCAAAACCCAGCTAAGAACCTTCTCCCCCTCAAGGACTACCCCCATGCCAAATTTCATCGAGATCGGTCCGGCGGTTTGGATTTCTATAGAGAACAAACAAACAAACAAACACACACACACACATTGCCCTTTATATATATAGTAGATATATATATATATATATATATATATATATATATATATATATATATATATATATATATATATATATATATATATATATATATATATATATATATATATATATATATATATATATATATATATATATATATATATACGCACTACTGTACATAATTATTCAAATCGTCATACTTTTCAATATAAGATATCAAAGTTTTACTTATTATTGGGAGAAAAACTGAAAACAAAATCTGCCTAAATTATATGTTATCTTCCTATTTATTAGGTTTATAAAAAAATTAATATTAAGTCCCATTAGATTAGTTTATAATTTACTTGTCTATTAATCACTCTTAGCAACAATAATCGCCATACATATTCTTGGCATTCTACTTACTGACTTATCCAATTCGTCGAAATCAATTTTATGCTACTAACTAATAACTTCTAAATCCTTTGCATCATTAGTTTTGACATTACTTATAATTCCTCCCATAAAAATCATAGATTTATATAGGAGAGATCTTGTGATTGGGGAGGCTAAATCAATTTTATTCAATATTTGATCATTCAAATATTGAATAAATATTCGAACTCAGTCAAATAATTTATACAATTTTCTGAAGAATATGTTTTGGATTTAAACTTTAAGTCATATTCTTCTAAAAAAATAAATGGCTCTCCATTAACCCAACTTTCAAAAAATATAGCATGACTTTTTAAGTGTCCGAGTAAACGACTTTCGTCATTACTCCCTCTATTTTTACTGTCACCTGTGGCATTCCAACCAAATCAACCCCACACCTTAGCACTACATCCACAGTCAATAATACACACTATTTTAGCATACAGTCAACAATTTTTTTTTTCAGAAAAACAATCTTCTCTTTAAATCAAAGATTTAAAACTTCGATACTTAGGTCCATATTTACAGTTATTGATGGTCTATTCTTTATGTAGTTTTGTCCATTTTAGCATTTTTACTATTCTTATGATTTTTATCAAAACATTTTAATCAAAATACTTTCATATTTTTTTAAATTATAGATATGATCCAACAATAGTACCAAACAAAATAATAAATTTTTACGAAATATAAGAATTGAAACTTAATATAACAAGTGTGAACTTTTTAATTATTAGAATTATAATTTTTTATAATACTATGCATTATAAAATAGGGAATGTTGAGAAAGTTAGAAACAATAAATATTTATGCATCATAATCTTTTTTAGAATTAAACTTACTCCTTGTCATACGACTTTTTTTTCATGCTTAACTATGGCTATTCTGTAAAGAATAAGCTTTTTTTGAAACTTAAGAAACGAGCTTTACATCACGCTCAACACACTGACTGTGTATTGGAAAGTTCCAGCCAAGCACACTAAGATCTGGTTTGCATTCAATTATATTAAGTTCCTGACGAAATAATCTCTTAGTAGCAGGAGAATTATAGATTAGTTGATAATCAAAAACCAGTTCTTTCCATGTATCAAACTCTTTTATTGAAATTTTCTATGTTTAAAATTTTCTTAACTCTAATGTATCCATAGGTTTTATCCACCAGGGCAGTTGGAGGATTGTTTCGACATTTTAATATCAGTCTAATTGCTCTAGTTCGTTCATCTTTTAAATCGTCTACAAGGATAGATAAAAGAAAGTTTTCTGGGAGAAGACAATAAGCATTTCTTAAAACAACAGATAGTATAATGTGTAGCATAGATTTGTTAAATGTTTTTATTCTTTTCAATGTTGTGTTAAAAATTCTTGACCATTCAGTAAAGTTTTTAGATTTCTTCATTTCGAACCAAGACTAAAATTTGTATCACTAATTTCAGCCAACTGGCATAATTTACTGGACAAACTTTGTAATTAACATATATTGGATTTATAGCACCTAAATTTACATAGATATTTTTCCGTTTTGACAATAAATAACGTACCGTTTGTGTTCTAAAAATAGAACTACTTAATGTGATTATGTGATTGATATTTGGACAAACAACTTGATAAACATGAAGAGCAAAAGTCCTACAAAGTACTGTTCTTGGGGAATTTGTAGATCATATTTTAGATATAGTGATAGATTACCTCCAGGTTTCCTAAATCTGGAATTATTTAAGAAATAATGACAGATTGGCAAAAACAAATGAAAACTTGAAAATTAAAATTACGGCTTCATATGTTTGAAAGAAAAGATTTTAACAACATTGCTTTAACAAAATATTGATGCCTAAAGATAAAAAAAAGAGTCGTATATAGGCATTATTTGCTTTTGTTGGTCCAGCAAAATATTATTTAAATTACTAGAATTCCACAACCAAAGATATTACACAAAAGAAACCTAACTAATTATAGCTCTGTTTTACCTTTAAAAGTTGTAAATTTGATGCTGATGCAAAAATTGAGAACATTTTCTGTTTTGTTTAGCAAATTATAACCCTGCATAGTTATATTTTAAACACAGCAAAAAACTATAAAATTAGTTTTTTAAGGATCTTTTTAAAATATCTAGTAGAACAGAAAGAAGGAAATAATAAATTCTAGACTAGAATTTGCCTTGATCTTCAGGCTGTTTTGACCTTTCTTATATAAAATGGTGTATAACAGAACTTCAATGAAAAAAATAATTTATATTGCTATAAGGACCCTAAAATTAAAGAGAGATTTAAATTTTACTCCCTCAGGTATTGAATACTGTACTAATCTATTTTTATTTGTTTCATATTGGTGTAAAAAGGCTGACACTCTTTAAATTTAAACAAATAAAAAATTTTGAGTACATTATTACCAAGTTGAGATCCCCTCTAAAATATAACATTAAAAATAAAATGAATAAAAAGTTATATATATATATATATATATATATATATATATATATATATATATATATATATATATATATATATATATATATATATATATATATATATATATATATATATATATATATATATATATATATATATATATATATATATATATATATATATATAGTATTGGACAAAACATTTGCAACCAACTTCGAACAATGCTAAAAAGTGTTCCTAAATTTACATGTCTTAAAAACAAAACGAACTATACTACCACAGCAAACAGTTCAGGAGTCTGGAGTCATAGCATGCCATGACATGAGCAATCAGCTGACAGGTGACAGCACACAGGCAGAATTTCGTTGACAAGTGCCATTTTGCAGCGGACAAAACAAGTGCAACTTTTTTGGTTTGTTTCATTTTCTTGAGTCTGGTCCGTGTCAACGTCACGGAAGTTTTTTAATAATTAAAGGAAGTTTTCAGAAGTTTCCAGAAGCATGCAGAAGCTTCCAGAAGTTTCCAGAAGAAGCATCTGGAAGCATCCAGTAGCATCCAGAAATATCCAGAAACATTCAGAAGCATCCTGACGCATCCAGAAGCTTCCAGACGCATCCAGAAGCATCGAAAAGAAGCATCTAGAATCTTCCAGAACAGGTTCACACAGGTTCATTTTACTATATAAGAGACATGTAAATCAACATGTAATTCAGTCAGTATATGGAAGTCAATCAGTCAGTATTATCAAGACAGTTTATCGAAGTGAGTTTTATCAAAGTGTTTTATCGAAGAACATCAATACAAGAAATGAAATACAACAAGTGTTTCATTACATCAATACAGTCCACATCCAACCAAGACGTTGTGTTCCACAGAGCATTATTGTATCATCACAAGGTAAATGTAACACGGTAAGCCTTGAGAAGCGTGATTATTTATTTTTATTATTTTTATGACTTCAAGTGCAAAAATGGCTCCCGACAGTCTTGGATTGGAACTAAGAAAGAAAATTATTGGCGATTACGTAAGTGGAATGTCACAAAAAAGTATTTGTGATTAATATCGCGTGAAAAAATGGACCGTATCAAGACTATGTTCAAAATATCGTTCTACGGGGAAGTTGGCAACAGATATCAAAGGTGGAAGACCGCGTTCCACCACTTCTAGAAAGGATTCTATGATCGTCAGATCCGTCAAGAAGTACCCCTGGATATCATCAGTCGAGATACAAAAGCAATTAGAGCTGCCTGTATCGGACCGAACAATCAGACGACGTGCTGTTGAAGCCAGATTGTTTTCTCGGCGCCCTGCAAAGAAACCGCTGATTTCACTAAAAAACCAGAAGAAAAGACTCCTGTTTGCTACATCTCATATTGACTGGAATGTGCAGAAATGGCGAACTGTCCTGTTTAGTGATGAATCGAAGTTCAACATCATTGGGAGCGATGGCATTTGCCGTACACGTCGACCGGCCGGAAAACGCCTCGATTTACGTTACTGGCATAAGACCGCGAAGCATGGTGGAGGCAATGTAATGGTCTGGAGGTGTTTTTCTGCTAACGGTCTAGGTCCAATACATCGAAACGATGGAATAATGGACCGTTTCATGTATAAAAATATCCTGAAAGATGTTATGTTACCTCATGCTTAATGGAATATGCCAATAAAACGGGTTTTTCAGCAAGACAACGATCTGAAACACACTGCAAAAGTAGTCAAGCAGTGGTTTTAAGACAACCACCTATCGGTGATGGATTGGCCGCCTCAATCTCCGGATCTCAACCCTATCGAGATCCTGTGGGAGATCGTCAACCGCAGAATTGATCGTGAAGGTGTTCGTAATAAGGATAACTGTTTGAATAAATCCAAAAGGCATGGGCAGCGATTCCACAAAGTTTCATTGATCACCTGATCGAATCTATGCCTCGAGGTTGCAAGGCTGTGATCGACAACAAAGGATTCGCCACGAAATATTGATAGCAAAATAGAGCTTGGTCAACATTTTGTCGAGTTGCACTTGTTTTGTCCAGAAGGAAATCAACTTTTTTTAATACTTTTGATTAATTTATTAATTTTCGTGTGCAAATAATGAACTTTGTGATGAATAAAACTTGAAGAACTTTGTCTCTAAACAGTTACATAGTTATTTCTCTAAATTGAAAAAATGCAGCACTTTTATATAAAGAAACTAATTTTTTCTCATTTTACACTCTTTTATCTATAAAGATTTTTCTGAAAAGTCTTTGTAAATATAACACAATGTAAAGTAAAAAAAACTTGATAAGTGATTTTCTACTAATTTATATTTATATATATATATAATATTTGTAAAGAATTTTAAACATCTGAAACTTTAGATGTTAGGAAAAAAAAACACGTTAGTCTTAAGCTAATAATGTAGTTATTCAGATACGTAGCCATGAAAATAATTGTTTTGACAATATTATAGGGCTGCCTATTTGATCAGTAAAAAATCTTTCAGAAGAAAAGCAACTTTCTTTTCAGAAGTTGATGGCATATCAATTACGTAACCATTTAACAAAATATAAAAAGTAAAAATGCTATGCGTGTACTACCAAGACAATTTGCAAACCAGTTGAATCTTGCTGTTTTAACAGTTTTCTTAGTTGCATATTGCTGTTTTAATTACTAATAATTTTAATTGTGCCTGTTATGTCCAATGGCTTATCATTTTTCATTAAATGGTAGACATGTGTAGGTAAATAATAAATACAGAAGAATCAATTCCATTTATAGTATTCGAAGTTAAAATAATATTGTCTTGAATATTTTTTTAATGCAACAGTTATCAAAAATTTCTGTCCTTTCTTAAGAAGGCTTAGTTTTATTAGTTGCAGTTAGTTTTTCTTAAATCTTTTTTCACCTTTTTTTGTCCATGACACTCAATACATCATTTTATCTCGTCGACATTAAATTCCAAAAAAACATTTTAAAAACCATTTTTTCCAACAAGGAAAGAGGATCATTTTTTCCTCGTTTAAATTTCTTTCCAATGCCAATATAAACTTATATCACGGTCATAAGTTTTATAAGAAATACACTTCATAGAGCAGCTATACTTATAAAAATGATTTGTTTGTCCGAATATCAATCCCAGAATTCTAGTTAGTAAAATTTCGTGACGTCGACCAAACGTACGCTATTAAAATTAGAGTTTTAAAATTAGAGTATATGAAAACCGCAGATTTCACACATTCAAGCAATGACCTTTAATCAGAACTTAAGTCATTGATCAAACTCTATTCTAGAATAACTAAACAGGTTTAAATTTTATTTATTATGATGATTTTGTACAACAGCTTTTTCAATTCCATCATAAAATGTTGTTGGAGTGTTAATACTGCCATAGTACCAATTTTATGAGTTATTCTGCCAAGTTTTCGTTTAAGACAGGCACAAAGCCCAGTTTTATAGCTATTGTTGACGTATGTATTATACAAAACAATTCATAACATTAACTCAACACTGTCGTAATGTGTTAACACTTCATAAGCAGACTGTGGTAAAATGCCTCCTGTTCCATATAAACTCTGCTGTTCAAACTCTTGATTCTGCTGTAAAACTTAGATGATGAATCTTTTCAAGTGATTTTTTTTTTGCTTAGGTTATCAGATAAACTTACCATTTAAAATAACTTTTAAGTAAAAATACAGCTTCACTTGAAAGTTATAAGTGAATTGAAATTACTTCATCTAAAAATTAAAAAAAATTTTTTTATATATAGAAACACAAAGTAATCAAGTTAAACCAGACCAAAATCTAAATTTTGTGTTTACATTTGCCAATTTTTAAAAGTTTTAATCGACATGTCAGATTTGTTTTTAAATTCGAATTGCACGAAATAAAAGTATCTAGTAAGTCACTACCCGCCTTAAAAAAACTTAAGGGTCCCTTAAGGGCTAGCCCTTAAGGGACCCTTCCGAAAATGTCCGCGCGGAATTTAAGGGTCCCTTAAGGGCTAGCCCTTAAGCGACCAAAAAAAAAACCACGGTTCACTACTCAAAATGTGAGTAGTGAAACGTGGTTGTTTTTTAAATTATTATTTTTTAAATAAATTATTAAAAACACTAACATAATTTATATAGTTAAATTATTATAAATCTTCAAAAGATTTTTTTTATAAGCGATTCTTCTTTTTATGGATTTTGATAGTTTTATTATTATTATTTATTTAAAGCATTACAACTTATAATAAAAGTATCCATACAAAGATTTATTAAAAACACAATACTAATATTTATTTAAAAAAGTCTTCCGTTTTTTTGGTTGAGGATCGTTGTAACTGTCCACCTCACTACCCTCGTTACTAGCGCAATCTATGTCTTGCTCGATTAAAACGTCTGTCTTTTTCAGACCTCTCTGTAGTCGACCACCACAGCGATCTCTGGCGTTATTAAAAAATCGAGCCACTTTTAATTCAATTTCTTTTGTTGTTGTACCGGGAAAAAAGTGAATAGTTGACGCTAAAAATATAACAAAACAATCACTTAATATGATTTAATTTAAATAATACAATAATAAATCAAACAATATAGTTAATATGGATTCACACGTATAACAGAACGTTTTATAGAATCATATAAGATTCTCCATGAATCGATATGCATGAATCAAATAAGATTCTCCATGATTCCATATAATTTATTATAAATATAATATAACTGTTCTTATTATATAAATAGTTATTATATAAATTAATATACAAGTAAATTAATTGTTATAATAAGTAAATCTTATTATCACAATAATTAATCAATTTTTAACATCTATAGAAGTATTTTAAGAATTTTAAAATCTAGACTCTTTAAATCAAACTTTTTGTTATTGATTTTAAATGAAACACTATGAGTCAAAAATGTTGACTCATAGACAAACTCCTATTTATACAAAAATGTTAACAGTAGATCTGAATTAAACTCACTTTTGACCAGATTTTCCAGGTTATCTAAAAACTTATGCTTGCCATTACTCCCAGTCCTGTTAATATTTTGCTGCAGTTCAAGTGCCAGCAACTTATTCAAGACACGAGAAATATGCTCATTGGCTGTCAATCCTCCTTCAAGCTTCATCCATGACAACTAAAAATGATCAGGTAACAACATAAATTAATAATCTCATTAATATTAAAATCTTTCATAAGAGATATTCTTCTTGGCAATCAAACACAACATAGATATACTGGCATAATGATAAATGAATTTAAAAAATTTACCATATCCTTGGGGTGCTTAGCAACTTCAGAATATTGCAGCAGAGATGTAAAAACAGGAAATTGGGTATTTGAGGAATTCTGGTCAATAGAAACACTGCAAACACGTGCCTCCAATCTTCCCTGCCGCTGTTCCAAATTATTTAATTTAGACTGAATTGATGTTAATTCACGTAAAATGTACGCATTCATAAGAAACTGTCCTGTTAAGACAACCACAATAAAAATACATAATATTTCTGCCATATATTTAAAAAATTAAAAATTACAAATATTAAACCTTGTGCACTAAATGGTTCAATGTTAAGACGGCTACAAACACCTAGCATACTATCGTTCATCCGCAATAAACTTGTATCAGAGAAATCATGAGGACTTGACTAAAGTTAATATTTATACATACATACATACATACATATATATATAAATAAATATATATATAAATAAATAAATATATATATATATATATATATATATATATAAATATATATATATATATATATATATATATATATATATCAAAATAATCCTTATATATGAAAAATAAATAGTTAACTGCATACAATTGACTGAATACCTGTTTGTGAAACATTTGAAACCTATAAGAAATTACAAGAAATTTACATAATTAATTTTTTTTTATCTAAATACAACTAGATCCAAAATTTTAAAAACTTACAATTGGTTGGGTAGATAAATGTAGTTGTACGCTTGGAACCTTCCATAAATAAAATATCAATACAAATAAATCATAAATTATGATATAAATAAAATTAGAAATTTTATTATACATCATATTAAATAAGAAGTGCTTGATAAATTCAATTAAATTCATAAAATGAATTTATCAAGACAAAAACAATAAAGTAAATAATTAAAAACTTCAAAATACATGAAGCATGCTTTTAAAAATCAATCAATTATAGAAGTACTTTATGATAATAAATTACTTTATATAGATTTAATGATGTTTGAAAATTATTTTCATTTTAACTCTAAAAATGTAGAAACTTGTTGTAAGTGTTCAAAAAGAAATCTTATATGTAGAATAACACATGTAATTTGCAAAATTAAAAACTATCTTTTTTGAAACAGGATTTTGAGTTTTTAGTAGTGGCTATAAAGTTTAAAAGCAGCCAAATATGTTAAAAACAAACAAAAGCAACCAAAATAAAATAAAAAAATATAGATAAAAGAGTATTAAATAAATTGTCTAATATACAAAATATTCTGATTGGCTATGAAGAATCTCTAAAAATTTGATTCAGCTGCGTGAAAAAGCTAAATACGAACAAAAATTACCTTGTGTGTAGCAGGAAATTTTTGAGATTTAAGAGGTGGCAGAGGCTTTAAAACAACTGCTTCAGCAGCAGTATTCTGACTATATGGTGCCTAAAATATCAAAATATTTCTATAGATAAAAGAGTATTAAATAAATGTTCTGTATAAAAATCTACATTAAATAAAATATTACGATGGAATCTGAATGATCAGTATCAAAATTGGAGCCTTCAGAAGCTGTGTGAAGAGGCTAAATAAAAAAAATTTAAATAATAAACTCTTTCAAAAGGTAGATTGCTTAAGTATAAAATCAAAAAATATAATAAAACATATATTAACCTATTTAAATTTTTATATTTAATACTTACATAAACTGGAGGCAGTCTTTGTCTGTTTAGGCCACGGACCGGATTGAAATGAGTTTGTATAAAACTTATTGTTTGCTTTTTTCTTTTCATTTCAAAAACAAACTTTAAAGTTTCTTTGAGCCCCTCATAACTTGATGCACATTGCAGAACTAAAACCTAATAATACAATAGATTTACATAAAAAAGCTATGAATTGTAATTAATCAATTAAACAAAAAATGATAATTTTACCTTATTCAGACTATCATCATTGTTCACCATTAACTCTACTCTTTTACAAATTTTGAGTTTCTCAAACTCCTCTTGAGTCCAGCCAATGACATCATCGACATGAACAATTGAAATTGATTTGTCATGTAAATCATAAGTTAAAACATATTTTTGACACACATAGTCTAATGTAGATGACATTTAAATAACTATTCTAAATATTTAAAAATTGTATATATATATATATATATATATATATATATATATATATATATATATATATATATATATGTATATATATATATATATATGTATATATATATATATATATATGTATATATATATATAATATATATAGGATATATATATATATATATAAATATATATATATATATGTATATATATATATATATATATAAACACACACACACACACACACACACCAGGAATACCTTAGCCACGAATAAATTTTTGAACTTGCTAACACCCTGAAATATATATATATATATATATATATATATATATATATATATATATATATATATATATATATATATATATATATATATATATATATATATATATATTTATATATATATTTATATATATTTTTTTTTTTATGGCAGGACAATAAAAAACTCTTGATCGTTTTGAGAGTGATCAATTTTTAATTAAAAATAGATTGACAATAAATAAATAACGATTTAGATAGAAAAAACAATCTTTATATTGGTTTAATGTTATTTTGACGCTCATAAGCTGCATATATTAATCAAGAAATAAAGAACCGTTTAAAAATGCAACTAAAAAACTGTTAAAATTGAAGTAAATAAATAAACAAACAAAACATATATATATACATACATATATACACAAATTACTTATATGTATACATATACATATAAGTAATATGCTGAATAAAGTATGCAATATCAGTTACATATACATATATTATATGTAGATATATATATACATATAAATATATGCATATATATATATATATATATATATATATATATATATATATATATATATATATATATATATATATATATATATAGATATATATAGATATATATAGATATATATAGATATATATAGATATATATAGATATATATAGATATATATAGATATATATAGATATATATAGATATATATACAAATATATATGTATATATATACATATATACTATATATATATATATATATATATATATATATATATATATATATATATATATATATATATATATATACATATATGTATATATACATATATATTTGTATATATATATATATATCTATATATATCTATATATATCTATATATATCTATATATATCTATATATATCTCTATATATATATATATATATATATATATATATATATATATATATATGTATATATATATATATATATATATATATATATATATATATATATATATATATATATATATATATATATATATATATATATTATATATACATGTACATAAATATACATATATGTGAATTAAATTAGTATAGACTCAAACTCTTTTCACAATATTGTAAATAAACTCTATTTATAATGTATAATGTATATAATGTATAAAATATATTTTAATATATCATAACATTTTTTATGACATAAAAACAAAATAATTATTACATCATAACACAGTCATTGATTGTCAACCTTTAAAGACATTATTTGCAAATGGTATAATAATGTATTCATTGCCATCAATAAAAGAAATTCATTTATTAACAATCTTAACATCAGTTACATTGATATTAGAAAGAATGTACCTGCCTATACCAATTGAACTGGAAGGATAAGGATGAACATATAAATCTGATTTAAATAATAATAAGGATCCAGAAGCAATATGGTTGTCACTAATTGAAGTTATAATAAGTGGAACAAAGTTCGATTGATAAACAATAAGAGCAGTATTATTGGGATATTTATTGGAGAAAACAAAACTTTTTTTCGGTGGATTGGAATATAAACTTCTAATAGTTAAAACAGAGTTAATGGACTGTTCAAATACATAAGTTCCAGTTTTTACACGCTGTTTTATTAAATACAAATAATTTTCAAAAGGAAAAGCAGAAAATTTATCTAATGGTCCTAGTCGCTGAACGAATTCTGGTAAATGCGATAGCATATGTGCATTGAAGGTATAAGCACTTTCAGTAAAAAGTTCCTTTAAATCATTTAGAAAATGCTGTATACAAGAAGTAGCATTGTCATAATAGTGTTTGTGTGTTGTCCCAATAAACACATACATAGCAAAATGTAAATACAAAAAATGATTATAGTAGTTTAACGGAATGATATCTTTAAAAAGAAGAGGGCCTGTATACAGTAAAATAGTTCGAAACTCTGTGGCTTTAAAATAATTAATATTACGGAAAGATCTTATTTTCCTGTGAAATTCAGATGGCAAAGCTCCATGCCACAATTTAACTCTTTGTTCTCACAGTTCTTTCAGATTCTCACTGACCCGACAGTTAAACCGGCCATATTTGTTTGAAAAATATGATATAACAAGTCTTCTCATTACACCTAGACAAACAGTGTGCATATATTCAGGAGGAAAATCATAACTTAAATTTGCAACTTCAGCTAGTGGAGATAAAAGTAGTTGGTTCGATTCAGATAGTGATTTATAGTTACAGTCAGTACGAGAAGGATATGTAACACCAAATGGAAATATTAATTTATTTGAAGCATACACACCTAAAATCCTGCAGTATGGGCATGCATTATATCCTGAGTGACCTTTCACACATTGACAGAATGATCTTGCTGGAGCATCACATATAAATAAAACATTGGTTATTTTAATAAAAAATCCAGATACATTAACATAGGATTTAAACAAAACTAGCTCTTTGTGCAATTGTTCAATAAAACCAGAAAAATTTGGCTTGCATAAACCAGAATAAACAGCAATAGGAAGAAGTTTATTAAAACCAACATTTCTCATAATGAATAAAATTGGCCAGATACACACAGGTGAGTTTTTGAATATTGGAATACCATCAATTCCAATTTTGATTTTAAGATCTACATATTGCGTTTTGAATACCACTAGACTATTTTGAATACAGTAAAATAAATTTTCAAAAATCGATAAGTAACCAAAATTTCCACCGCAGTTTAAAGTATTCTTTAACACCTGAACCTTCTTTGCAACTTGAGGTTTTTTAAAAAGATAAACTGAACCAGGAACATCAACTCCTTCCTCGTTTAAAATAGTAAGTAAACAGAGTATTGCACTATTGCTGAGTTTATAAAGTAAGCAGAAGTATAATAATTTTGTATGCAGGGATGAGAAATTACTCTTGTAATCTTTGTTACTTTCCTGATTCTCTTCCGATGGAACTTCACCTGAAGAAAAAAAAGATAACTTTTTAATCATTTTCACAATTTAAAAACATATAAATTGCTATAGCAATTTATATGTTAAAAACTAATGTCTATTATAAATTGCTATAGCAATTTATAATAGACATTAGTTTATAATGGTCAGTTTAACAGTCAACATCTAATCAACTACCAGCACTTGATAAAATTACTTACAAAAATCAATACTACGTGTTATATTTACTGAGTAATATTGTCAAAAACTATGCAACTTTGTTTAAAATTAAAACAAACTTCATTTATTAAAAATAAAAAAATTAAAAATTACTTTCATTGTTTTCCTCCTCAGTTGAATCACATATTCCAGTCACCTCATCAAAAATAGAAGATACATTTTCATAAAAGTAATCTTCGCCAATTGCAACATTTTCTTTATCTGCTGAAGTTTCAAACTGTGTTAAATTATTGCCAGTTTCTCCTAAAACAAATATGTAAAAAATAAAATAATTCAAACTTGTTCATTTAAAATAGAATTAGATTTTTCCGTAAAAAGTATGGAAATCTTCAAAAACAAGCTTGATAAACATATGGATATTATGAAACTCTGATCTCTATGATTATTATGAAACTGTAATTAGCATGTGCTCATAATAGATTCAACATGGCGTTGAATCTCAAAGAGCATAAATAAATAAATAAAAATAAATATATATATATAGTCTTTTAATATAGATCACAACTGAAAAGATTTCCTTTATATGATTATCAAGATTAACAATATTCTGCATATTTGGATTGTATTACCTTTCAATCTCGATATAAAAGTATCCATTTCATTTTCACGTTTTCTTCTTTCATTTCGTGAAGCCATAATAAAGCAAATAATTTAAAAACTGAAAAAATTGTTATTGTTATCATAATATATGAAAAATTATTAGGATTATTTAAACTCGTTAATAGATATAATGAAACTGTAATCATATTATAGCTACAAATATTTGACTTGATTTTGATCACTTATAAGCGAATTCATTACCGAAGAAGTTTTGGTAAACCATGCTTTTACAATAGCAATTTTACAGAATTATTCCGTAAAATATTATTTTTTCCGAATTTTAAAATTAGCCCTTAAGATACCCTTAACCTTTAAGGGACCCTTAAATCATTTTAAGGCGGGTAGCATGAAAATCCCTTTTTGAACCTTTTGAGGAAAAAAATAACTTTTTGAGTTTTTTAGTAGTTAGTCGAGTTTTTGGAGCCATTTATATCAAGTTTTAACCACAGCTATCTTTATTTTTGATTAACCGCTCACTTTATTTACAATATTTTTCAAACCATTTTTTCCCGTGTTTGCAGAAATTTATATTTTCTTTTGAATAGCGAATGTCTTAAAAAAATGAAAAAAATTGTAATTGTTAAACTTAATTCAAAAAAATTGATTCAAATTTGTTGTTAAAATTTTTTTAATTAGTTTTTTATTAGCTTAAAAGCTATCTGAGGGTCAGGTAAGTCGAATTCAAAAATCGACCTCCTTTAGTGGCGATTTAAAAAATCACAAAGTTTTCTAAAATGATGGCAATTAAAATGTTGACAAGAATTATTATTAATAATACAATGTGTAATTGAAGTAAATGTTTTATTAAAGACAAACACACACAAAGAATTATATTTGACTCTAAATATAAAAAAAATTTATTACCTGTGTAAAAATTCAAAATAATAAAAAACTTATTTGGCACCTCATATTAGTTTAACAAACAATAAAGAAAGTACAGTATAAAATTTTACACATTACACGTACCGATATATCGGTACGGTTTCTTTACTAAAATATAATTTTTGTATTTAGTTAAATAAAATAATGCTTATTTATTTTGACTCTACTAGATGACACTAGTAAATTTAAACAGTGTTTTGTGCCCCGCGATATCGGATCCGTTTTACGGACCCTCCTGGCGATGGTTTGCAATGATTCATCAACCTTTATTGATTCTATCGTTTGGAAAGATATATACTATTTGTATTTTTTACATATTTAAATTACTTAATATTTATAGCGGAAAGAAAAAGGAATGTTTTATAGACTTATTTGAAAACCCAAAAAAGTCTGAATAAATTCGTAAAAGACGTAAATATTTCACGGCTTTTGTGTTTGCTTTTTAATCAATATTTTTTTTATTTATACAAATATATTCCATATGCGTCACAGTTTCGTTCAGTTCAAAGCAAACATGTTATATATCTCGTTCTACATTTTTTATAGCTTATTTAACTGTCGTACGGTAAACTTTGTAGCAAAAAATTTTTCAAATACTTTATAAACCTTAATAATCAATTCACTTATTCGTAACCAATTTTTGAGTTTTCGAGTCGCAAATTTGTTTGGTTTAACAGTGTGTAAATTTTTATTTTTTGAAAGTATTTATGCCAAATTTTTTATATGGTGTTTTAGTTTACGCTTATAGAATTTTAACTAATTATTAGGAAATATTTCTGATTATACGATTTTAAACTTAGTTGTTTATTTTTACTTAGTTGTTTATTTTTATTGTTTTTATTTTGTTACTCGTTTGTAATTTTTTTTTAAACATTTTTAACGAAGAATATATTTAAAGATTTAAGCAAAAATGATTGTCTTTGTAGAAATTTTATTTTCTCTCGTGTGCATGCAGAGACATTTTTATCGTGTGTGTTATGGAGATTTGTTGTCGATTCGTCATTTTGTAGAGATTTTAATAAAAGAAAAAAGTATAATTTATGGGAACCAAAATATCAAAGTTCTAAATCCAAAATGTCAGAATTAAATATTTTTTTACTAGCTGTTTATTTTTTACGAGTTATTTATTAATTTCAAATTTATTTATAAATTGCTATTTCAAAGTATTTATGAATTATTATTTCAGAAGCTACTGACGAATTCCAAGCTTTCAACGATGTTTGAAAAAACTGGAGTTTATTTCATTTCAAAACGCCAAGTTGAATTTTTTCGTTATTAAATATACCAAGCATTAACTTGAAAAATTATCAAATTATATTTGAGGTAGTTTGAGCTGGAAACGATTATAACATAGTAAATTTGGTAGATTGTCGATTCGTATAACATTACCGCTGGCGGCTACAAAATAAATAGTTATAAAATTTAAACTAACACAATAAAAATAAAAAAATAAAAAATTAAAAATTGAATCAACCTGTGGTGTTTTCTGCTAACTCGAAGTTTTGACGCTGATATTTTTCGCAGTAGTTAGCACCAGGAAGATTTTCGATTAAATATTGAATAGTCGGATGAGAAAAACCAAAAAATTCGGGACCAGATCCCGTGTTCGTAGCAGTTTTTCCACGAGCAGTATTTAATCTTTTTAAAACAACACAATGACAAGCGGTGGCAGTCATTGCCGTTATAGGTTGGTCAGGTTCGTCCTCGGGAATAATTTCAAACTAAAACAGTTTATAAGTTGTAACTGACAAAGTAATACATAGATATAAGATAAAAACTTAATCTACCATTGGGTCAGATCCTCCATCTTTTATGTAACAGAAATATTGCACGCGATAATCGGGGTCTTTCATGCTTGGGTATAACCGTGTGCTGCAGAAACCAACTGGCCATATATAACGTTCTGAGTGAAAACCAGGTTTATGCGAAACAACCTTAGAAAAAGTAAAAACAAAATAAAATCATTTAAATAAAAAAGGTCTCGTTTTCTTTCAACAATAATATTACCTCCCCAAGGTCATAGACGCACAATGTACCCAATGTGATAGGAAAAAGAGGGACACCTAAATTTATAAAGGTCACCTTAAAATGATTTCAACAGACTTAACTGAAATCATTGCAAATATTTATAACATAAATTAAAATAAAAAAAAAAATTAATTAAATTTAAACCAAGGTCATCAAGGTGAAGCGGAAGAACACGTTTTCTTGCTGTACCAGGTTTCTTACGCTTCGGTTTCTCGTCGCTTAAACGAATATCTTCCTCGAATTGAGTTTGAGGAGCTAATTATGAAACACAAATGAATAATTTAGAAATCCATGGTAACACAGAATCAGATTTAAAAATAATTAAAGTTTAAATTAATAATAACTTTTATACGAAGTTTTAGTTGGGCTAATTCGATTTGTTTCCACTAAAGGTGATTGTAGCTTTACTTTTTTTTTAGTAACTACCGCTTTTTCCTGCTCGGGTTGAACAGGACTCAGTATTGATAAAGGAACCTTTCCAGGATTTGCCCTTTCTAAAGCATCCAAAGCTTTTGTGCTTTGGATTACTTGTGACTCAGACATAGGTAGATGTTTAAACAATCTCTTCATGAGCCATCTACGATAAAATAATAATTTGATTTACATTTTAAACAAGCAAACAAAATTAATTATTTTAATTTTTTAATGTCACCATTTTTAAAGAGCTTCTAATATATTATATAAAAATAAAACTTCTTTTTATGGATAAAACTTTCCTTGATAACGAGACTGTAACTTGATATCGAGAGTATTTTTAAATTTTGAAATGTTTGAAAAATAATACAAATATAATTTATCAATAAAAAAACGTTTTATTTTGTTATAATGATATTATTATTTTATTTTTAAAATAAATTGCAGGAAAATGATGAGGAAAAATAAAAATAAAGGTTAAATTAAAATAAAAACATTAATGGAAACTTTAAATAATTTCTTAGAAATTCAAAATTTTTTTGTGACTAAGTGTTAAAAAATAACTTAAATACTTTCTTTCCGCTTTGATACGAACAAAATGTCTTTCCAAGTTAGCAACTTCATCATACAAAGCAGCATTAATCTAAAAAAAACGTTTAAGAACAAAAATTAAGAAACGGTGATAAGCAGAATTTTTTTTTAAATTGATTTCAAGAACTAAAATTGATAAAATGGGGCCAACTTTTTTTGGTTTACTTTTCGATTGATTTAACGTGACTACTCGAACAAACAGAAAGTTTAAAATGGTGGGATCGATAGTTTGAAGTATTAAAGCCAACTAAGACCCAATAGAAGTGGTTCTCTAAGATAGCTTGACACAAAGCTCTAAAGTTCATTAAAACTGCGAACCTAAAGTTCATAAACTTTTAAACATTATTTTTTGCAAATGCAGAATTGTTTTGTGAAGTGAGAAAGATACCCCCTCCCCCGCAAAGAATCTTATAATAATGCTGCCATTGTCTCTATCAGATTTGGTGCGTCATCAATCAATACTGCTGCTATGAAATATATAATGAAGATAGGGAAACTTTTTTGAGATAAAAACAACCTCATATGTGTTAGCATAAAAGTTTTTTATGCTAAAGAGTGTGCTATGTAGGATTCTAGAGTAGAAGAAGTAGTAAAGAGGTAGAGTAGAAGTAGTAAAAGAGAGTAAAAGAAAGTTTAAACTGCGCAAAAGTACACTAAAACTTTTGTCGAAAAAAATAAAATTAAAATTCTTGTGAATGACAACAGATTTCTTCAGAAAATAAAAATCAAAGAAAATTATATCACTGTGACAGAAAAGCCTAGAGGTTGAAACCTTACTAATTATACGTCAAAGACTGTATCAGAAATATTTAAACAAGCCAAACAACTGCTATTGGTTTATTCAACTGGTTAATACTGGTTTATTCAACTGGTTAAGGTAAAGATCTTCAACTAATTGTCAGATACTACAAATGAAACGTCTGAGTGGAAAGGTGAAATGCTTCATTTTGTGAAAGAACTTCTAAATCGAAAACCTTTTAGACCTTTTTGCCGACTTCACATTAATTTATTCAGTCATATTATGGAAAACTTGATTGATCAACCTCATCAGATGGATTAATCGACATCATCAGGTAAAGGATGGTGTGGAGCTTTTAGTGAATTATTTTTCAAAGTTTTTAAAAGAATTACTAAATTTACGCCAGTTCTCCGCCCGGAGCCTCTTCTTAAAATTTGTGAGGATTTTGTTAAGCAAATGAGCACAGACAGTTTAGTCGCATGGAAGAATTTGAATGGAATATTGAAAAGAAAGTTGACCTGAGGTAGCAGCCATTAAATGCAGCAGATTGTCTAAAATTTGATGGTCTACTTGTGACATTAGGTGCATGCTTCTCTATATGAACAAGTATGATATTAAACCTGAGAATGCAGAATTCTTAAGGCTGTATGCAACTTGGGTTTATTTTTCAATGTTCTTTGATATAAAAGTAAAGCAGCAGGCAAGCTATATGAACATGATAATTAAACCTTGTCATCATGTAAAGCTATTTCAACTTTGGTAGAAGCAAGATGATAGGATCAAAAAAGATGATAGGATCAAAAAAGATGATAGGATCAAAAAAGATGATAGGATCAAAAAAGATGATAGGATCAAAAAAGATGATAGGATCAAAAAAGATGATAGGATCAAAAAAGATGATAGGATCAAAAAAGATGATAGGATCAAAAAAGATGATAGGATCAAAAAAGATGATAGGATCAAAAAAGATGATAGGATCAAAAAAGATGATAGGATCAAAAAAGATGATAGAATCAAAGAAACCTCATCTAAAAAGTAAAATGGGCTCATCCTGAGAATATACTTATCACACTTCTGTGTTCTGATAACTCAGAATTGAGGTTATTTGATACTGAAATAATATTACCAGTTAAGGCTGGAAGTGTACATAGCTCTACTAATATGAAATCTTTTGTGACCTCAAAAAACCTATTGGTTGGAAAAAAATCATTACTGAGCCATTTATCACTACAAACTTGGTCCAACTCATTATATGTGGCAAAAAATGCTGCATCTGCCACCACAAAAAATGCCATGATTGGAGTCTGGAGACAAAAAGCCCTAAAGTTTTAGCTACACCTGCCCATGAGAGCAACAATTTTAAAATTTTTTAAACTATCCTCAACTAAATTTATATTCATCGATAAATTTTATAAAACAATTTCTAAGCGTTTAATGCAATAATCTAAAAGATTATTGCATTAAATTTAAAATTTATCAAATAATATAAAATTAGCTGAGAATAGTTACAAAATATTTTTACAACTTGTTTGTCTCACGTTTGGGGCAGGTGTAGCTAAGGTTTTAAAGCAAAAAATAATTAACTGCGACTTTGATAGTAACAATTAAAATTCTGATTAGAACTGATTGGCTGAAAGTCTGATTGATTTAAATAACTAATAATTATAATAAATGAATAATAAACCAAGGCCCTGAATCTGATTTACTCTACGCACCAATCTTCAAAAAAAATGCGTTGAAACTTTCTGTATAAAGTGTTTATAAACAATAACAATAACAATTGGCCTGGAGCCGTATTCACAACTCTCCTACGGGGCATTATCTGAATTTTTATTTGAGCTTTTTTTAAGTGAAGAAATCTTGAACACTTTACTCAAATACATTAGAATAAAATAAAAACAAAATTAAAACATTTGTTCAATGTTGATTAAATTTAACGGAGACAAAAAAATAAGACCCCAGAATAGAAGACTTTATGACGGCCCCAGTACAGTCATCTAGACACTTTTTTATTAGTTCACAAATAGCTTCATTAGTTCTTAACGATAGTTTGTCTATCGTTAAGTTTTAATGTAGATTGTTACTTTATATGTCCTCATAGAATTCATTTTATTTTATAAGAACCAAATATAAGCTGAAATAATTTTAACAGACGTAAAAACTTATATTACCGTTTTATAATTTAAGCGAAAATGGTTGCGCAACATTGAGTAACAGATTACGTGCTCAAGAGCTGAGTAAAAGTAAATAATAAAGGTGTGTAAACAAACTTTTATTTCGATAATTCGACGTAAACAAACTTTCATTTTGGTGGTTGCAAATAATAACATTACACATCGTTGACATTTACTATTACAAAGAAAAAAATATGAACTGCAACTCAACGTTATCTAACTTAGATTCAAAATTACTAAAAATTTGCTTCGGAGTTTCTTTCGTAACACTTGCAATAGCTGGCAGTATCACAAATGCAATAGTCCTCGTCACGCAGCGCAAATTTAAAGTGCTTCATACCGTTACCAACCAAATACTGGCGCATCTAGCAATAACAGATTTTCTTTTAGCTGTTTTAATACCCCCTCTATTTTTATTGCAGCTTTTTTTTGAGAGTTTAGAAACGAATTGCAAAGTTGAAACATTGAGAAGGTTTTTAACATCATTTTTAATCGGAGTATCAGGAGGAATAATTGCAATAATTAGTTACGATAGATATTTACACTTAAAAAGACTATGCAATTATAAATTAACTAAGAAGAAACTAAGATATTTAAGCTCTTTTTGTTTAGTGTTGTCTTTCACAATATCTTCATTGAGATTTGCAAAAGAGTCACAAAAAGTATACTCCACCGCTGTTCTGCTTTTTTTGTTATTTGTATTTATTTCTATTATATTTTGTTACAGTTTAATTGGTTGGGCTTTATACCAACACAGCAAAATAACTAAGCTCAATTTAAACTATGAAAATAAAACAGTTCATCGTCGGGCCTGCAAAACAGCAATTTTAATAGTTACTTCTTTCTCAGTTACGGTAATCCCGTTGGCATGGTTTCAAATACAAACATTATCAGAACATAAAAAAAACAAAGATTTAGCTCTTGGATATACATTAGGTATTTTAATGGTTTTATTTAATACGGTTATAAATCCTATTATTTACTATTATCGTACTCCGAAGTTGAGACAATGTTTAAAACAAACTTTACATTTAAAAGATAGAAAACCAAAGCAAAAAATGTCTAATACAAGTTTTCAGTACAACACAACTCAAGTATAAACGCAATTTTAAAAAAAAGTCAAATGCATCTATATGGATATTAGATTTTTTCTTATTTTTCCTAATTTTGACAGAATACATATATAGTCGCGCTTATACAAAATATTTTGTAAAAACATCTACCTCCCCGCCTCCATCACCTTTATTATTACCATTATTTGTTCAACTTTTGTGTTCATCCATTTCATGCTGTTTTTTAAACAAAGTTTTCGCGATATTTACATAGTAGCTTTTTTTTTGTAGTTCAACATTTTTATTTTTAGAAATTTGAAAAGTTTTCGTGCATATTATGTTCGTTCTTCCTTGAATATATTGAAAATATGTTCTTAATAATTGTGTCAATATAAAAACTCTATAATTTCTTTATTAAGGAATTAAAAAAATTAAAACAAAACACATAAAAGCTTTATCTTTTACATCGTTTCCATCGCATTTTGATTACATCGCATTCGGTTTATCATAACTTTTTGCAAACATCCTCATAAAATCATGAACATACAAAAGTTAGTTGTTTATTTTTTAAGATAGGGGAAAGGCGCCTATGATGGCATACTTAACTTTGAAGCTTCGTTATTCAGTATCCTGAAGACCAATAATAAAAGTTTTGATATGGATACATTCCTTGTTACATCTAGAACAATAATTACCTTGGGAGTTTTCATCAGTTTTATTTTTTTTATAAGTTATTCTTATTGTAAAAAAAAGCACAAGTATGCCATCATAGGCAACCACTGCTCCTATGATGCCATAGGGGAGGATGGGGCTAGTTAGGATCGAGAGTAACTTAATGATTTCATTTAACCTTAGAGTCTTCCCTCAGAAAAGTCAGAAATTACTCGAAACCATCCTAATTTACCATTTTATGCTACGCACCAGCATTGTAAAATTTTGCGCATGCGCATAGAATATATTGCGTTATACGTATTTTTTTGACCAAAAAAAAATGTTGGAGCATCGCTTTCTTTTAACTTTACATAAAAATAAGTTTTTCTTATAAAAAAAAAGGTTTTCCCAACTCGTCAATATTTCAACACCCCCAACTCGTCAGTATGCCATCATGGGTAAAAGTCGTCATTTTCATTAAAACAAGCTGTGTCTGTTTTGTTCAAAAGATAAAATTAAAGTAACTATTCCACTAAATGCACAAAACTTGAATATAAAATGCATGAAAATTTCATTTCTGCACAGTTAATAGTAAAATCACAATCTTAAATATACGAAGGAAATAAAACTACAACAGCACATCCCAAAATCGATTTTTGTTGATTATAAAAACAATATTTGTGCACAAGGGACTTTTTTTCATTAAAACTAATGTAAAGTCAGTATAGTCATGTAGGTCTAATCATTTTTTTACCAAAACCAATTTTTATGGAAATATGACCGTTATGCCATCATAGGCGCTATGCCATCATAGGCGCCTTTCCCCTACCTCAATAAAAAAACGAACGAACGCCCCTGTTAACATAAAAATAATTTTAAAAAAATATCACATGAATCTGCTGTTTTAAAAAAAGTTAAGAATTCAAATGAGGAGATGTGGTATAAAAAAAAAAATCAAAAGAAGTTTAATATTGGAAATCAGAAGGTCATAAAATTGTTATAACCAAAAACGTTTTTCCGACGTTTCCGTTATATATTAAAAATTAAAAAAAAAATTAATAAACGACAGCTAGCAAATTTAAAAGCAAAATGTCATCATAATTAGAAACCACCTTATTGTTAAACATGGCCTACAAAAGTTTTTGATGTTTTATGACTTTTTCAGGCATAGTGGAAAATCTAAACTTATGTATTATGTCAAATGAGATGTGTTGCAAAAAATCGACTGGTTTTAAATTTCATCGAAGTGTTAAAATCTTTTAGAGTTTAAATCAGATATACCAGCATTCTAAATGTAAATTGAAATTGCTCAAAAAAGTAAAAATTGCATAAAATGGATGATTTACAGACTTCGACACGAGTAATTCAATATAAAATAAAATTATTTTTTACTATGTAAGATTAAATTGCCTGGTAACTACCTGGGTGTTTATTCAAAACATTTTCTTAATTACTTAAATTTTTTTTGTAACTATATGGTTTTCACAAACATTTCGCAGCATTTGCGTAAAGTTAAGGTTGGGTTTGAGTTACGCAAAACTTACGCAAATATTTTATAATATATTTTGTAATATAGGAAATAGTAAATACTACTATTTCATTTTTTGTTTCTACAACTATGTAATATATATATATATATATATATATATATATATATATATATATATATATATATATATATATAAAAGTTAAAACGATTTTTTAGAAATGTTTGCTTTGGGGTTTGGGCAAGGAATACGACTTTGCGTATTATTTGTGAATATGACTGCGTATCTTTGAACTTAAGCAAAACATTTGATTTCCGAAAGTGTTGTGAATAACCATTCTGATGTACAGTGATGTAAGGAATAAGGAACCTAATGCAAAATCAATACGAAACAGAATGACATAGCTCTAAATACTAAAGATAAATCTTTAATAATTTCGCTAGGTTGAAATTATGTTTTAAATCAGAGTTCGTCCATAGACTACGTCACGATCAAACGAGGAGTGGAGGGGTTAATGGTTTTGTGACAACTCGTACGGGACACATTACTAATAAATTAAGATGTTGTGACGAGGAAGGGGGAGGGATCAAAAATGGTCGAAAATTGCGTGATGTAATTTATGGACGACCCCTAACGTATTTTTATAAAATTAAATTTCGCATTGGCTTTATTATGAAGAGAACCTAAAAAATTTTATCAAAAATACAAGAAAAACTAATAAAACGATTAAGTTATATCAAATGTTTTATTGCCACAATTCGAAAATTATCTTTGCTACTAAATGATGCATTTTACAAACTTTTTGATTTCAGTGAATAGTCGTGTAAACAATTGTAACTTCTTGTGTTGTACTAAAGATATGCGCAAAATACTCCAAATTTATTGATTGCTTTATTATTAAATTAATGTTATCTATTTATTATTAACAAGAAGCTGACCTTACGGCACTAATCATGAAGCTAACCAATATGAAATAGGCTGGCGACATTGTAACAATAATAAAAGACAGCACTTTGACCACGAGGATTGCTAGAAAGATAAGCTAACAAACAACTCGTAACAATAAAGATAGCAAATTCGTTGTCATTATGTTACGACCACGAGGATCGCTACATAAGCTGGCAATAAGTTAACAACAAACCATAAAGATAAAGACAGTGATTTGGCAATGAAGATATATTTGAAAAGTTATATTTGGGAGAGGGGAAGTGGGAAGTAATCCATAATAGATTATTTAGATAGTATAATAGAAAATAGAAATAATAGAAAATAGAATACAATAGCAGATAATAGAAAAGGCACATAATAGAAAAACAAAAAAACACAACAGCATTCTAATGATTTCTAAATATTAAACAAGTTTAGAAATTATCGATATGAACGATAACGAATCAGAACAATTTGTTGATTCTTTTACACGCGTGTATGCTTAGAATAACTAAAAAATATTTTTTACACGCGTGTATGCTTAGAATAACTAAAAAATATTTTTTACACGCGTGTATGCTTAGAATAACTAAAAAATATTGCTCAAACGGAAAATAGTACAGTTTAGGAACTTAAACACAAAATTAAAAAAAATTTATTATGTTTAAAGTTAGTTTTCTTTTTAAGAAAGAAAACAAATAGATACTACAAATTTAAATGTGAATTTAAATAATTTAGTAAAAAATCTATGAAACCGAAGTAAAAAAATTACTTCGGTTTCATAGATAATGATAAAATGTTTGTAAGAGCTTTAATAACGAGATAGAGTGCTTGCTAACGAGAAAATGTCACAAAAAAAAGAAAATTTAAAATTAATATGAAAAAAAGGCAAAAATGCTAAAGCAGCAGCTGGTTCTTGTTTCAAAAGAGATGATACAACGCTCTACAATTTTGGTAGTTTTTTACAGTGATCATTTGATAATCATGTGGTTCTCTTTTGACTTTGAACTTCAAAATAACCAATACAATAAACATAAAAAAAACATTCACCGTAAAGTTGTTTAAAGTAATATTTTAAATAATTGCTAAAGCCATTGAAACTATTGCTTCATTATTCTTTTATTATATTGCTTCATTCTTCTTTTCATCTTTTTTATTTCAATTTAAGTCAAGATTTAACTTTTCTTAACACTAATGATTTTAGAAAACGACTGCTCTTTTGGAAACCTTTGCTAGAATAATTTGTAGGGCTAAAATCCTGATAATTAAGATAAAGAGAATAAACTAGATGAATAAAAATTTTGTAACATGGAGTGACAGATACGTTAAAAGAATTTGACTTTGCTGAACGACAAGCCAACCGAGAATGAGACAAGCGACAGAAGTATAAAGTTGAGTTGTCAGCATGTAGGGCCACTTTAGATGTAACATTTTGTCAGGAAATTTTTTATTGTAGATAAAAAAAAATACAACAACGAACAAAGATAAAAGCTAGCGGTACTCCTAAAGTTACTGGAAATAAAAACAAGTGGCCTTCAAGAATGACTTTAATGCGGTTAGATACGAAGAACTAATACTAGATAGAAGACTAATCGTAGGATAGTTGGAGAGGTCAGAGTGTTTTCTAGAATTTTTAAATATTGGAACTACATTTAGCACTTAATAATAGTTTAGCGAGGATTGAAGAAAGTTCTGGAGAGCACTTTTGTAAGGCTGGAAATGTTATCTGATCCAAAAGCCGAAGAAGATTAAAATTGAGAATTGATTTTAGCATCGGAAGGCAGAGTCATTTGGATGTCTAACAATAGGTTAACTTGTTTAACTGGAATGGCTGGACAAGTATGGCCATTAGATTAAAATTAGAGTCAAGAGTCAAATTAGAGAAAAAGTTCTATGCAAACAACATTGCCTTATTCTGGGGAGAAGTAATGCGGTCAGGTCCATGAATTAGCGATGGAATATTAGAATTACTAAATTATGACTCTGTTGAAGATTTTCTAAAAGTCTAAGAACCTAACATCTGAGATAAAATACTAAAATTTGAGATAAGATTTAATTAGCTGAGAATAAGCTTAGCATCAGACATTTGGATGGTTAAGCGCCAGACCAGCCTACACAACAAAATTGAAAAAAATGAGTTTATATTAAAAAATGATTTACATAATCTTTCTTTGCAAACCACAATAAACTATAATAAAAGTATTTAAATGCACTGGGCAGCAATCACTTTTAGTTTGTTTGGTGTAGCGGCTTTTGTTGAAATAATTTAGGCCACATATGCCTATCCGCATACAAAATGGCATCAAACGAGTTTTGTAATAAATCACTTTTCAAATTATGTTAGCGATAGCATAAAGGAAAAGGATTATGTTCGTAATTTAGTCTGTTCTGAAATTAAAGGTTTGTTGTTTTTTTAAGTAATTGATTAAATAATTCTTTAAATAAAATTGGAGAATTTTACTGAATCTAACTGCATTAATTATTCTTAGATGATGGAAATGTTTGTATTTCCTCCACGAATATAGTCCTTATTCCGAATTTTTAGTGTGAAAATTTTGAAGAGCCGGTAGGAAACTCATTTCAAAACTATAAACATTCTTCGTTGAAACCCAATAAAAAAATTGTTCGAAAGCAGAAGGTTTTACGAGGAGAAAAACGTGTTTCAGAAAGAGGGAACGAGAAAAGAAATGTGTTGCAGGAGTCTGTGTTAGCAGTTCTAAATTTAATTGCAATACAAAAATATCAATTGAACAACAACAAAAAATATTTGATTCTTATTATTCCATGGGTTGGTCATTAAAATATGCATTTATATTGGGTAAAGTTAGTACAACAACCTCAAAAAAAAAGTATACAAAAAAAAAATTATATCTCGAAGGAATAAAACTAGAGTTTACTGCCTTCCTGATGAAAATGGATGCGATAAGACTGTATGCAAAACTTTTTTTAAAAAATACAATTGACGTTAGTGATGGTAACATTACCCTTACCTTGAAAAGAAAAATTCTAGATGTTGATGTTTTATCTGATAAGAGAGGTAGACACGAGCCTTACAATAAAACTAGTTTTGAGAGTTATTTATTTATCAATAGCTTCATTGAGAAAGTTCCATCATATAAATCTCATTATTCAAGATTACAAACATCATTAAATTATTTATCACCAAGTCTCAATTTAAAAATTCTATATGAAGAATACAAAAGAGTTTGTAATAATGAAACAGAGTCTGTTAACCCTGCTTTATTATTTGTTTTTAGAAAGATTTTTAATACAAATTTTAACCTACATTTTCATTTGCCTCAAAAAGATACATGTAAAACATGTGATTCTATAAATATGAAAATTAAATCATCAACTAAAGAAATTGGAGTTAAACCTTTGAAGAGCAAGTTGGAATTACATCAACGAAGAGCTGAAAAAGTTGAAGAAATGAAAAAAAAAGATATCAATCAAGCTTGCCTGAGTAATGGCACTCAAGGAGTTCTTGTTTTTGACATGCAAAAAACATTGCCAGTCCCATGCCTCACTGCATCTGTCATTTAATATAAACACCAGTTGTGGGTATTTAACCTAGGCATTCATGATGAAGTAAAAAATACAGGACACATGTATGTTTGGCATTAAAGTGTTGCATCTTGAGGTAGTCAAGAAATTTCATCATGCCTTATTTAACTTATTTCTTATTTTTTGCCGAAATCAATTGAGACTCTATGTACAGCAACAGCTGTGTAGGGCAAAACAGAAATATTAAAGTTGTTCTTGCACTGTTAAACGTGTTGTTTAAAGGTCGACATTTATTAACTTAAATAAATATGTAATTCTTTGTACCTTGTCATAGCTTTTCAACGTGTGATACAGATTTTGCAATAATTGAAAGGCTGAAAAAATATCATCTTGAATTTGAAGTGCATCCAATGTCAAAGGAAAGGTTTTTTAGTACTGCTAGGCTTGAAAAAAATATTACAAACAGAAACTCCTGAAAAGTGAGCCCAAAAAAATGTTTCATAAACATTATTATTCTGAAGATTCAATTTTTGAAGAAGTTGATTTTAACAAAAAAATAAGAGGCAGACCATCTAATAATCCTTCTTATGTAGACCAAGAAATATTATTTCCAGATGGAAAAACAATCACTTTAAAAAGAAAACAGATTTGATATCAATACTTGAATTCATTTCTCCATGTTGGCACAAATTTTATACAAGTTTAAAAACAAGTTCTGATGTTATCAATGATGGTCTTGAAAGTTTCAATGATGACACATTATTAGATTTGCTAATTACTTACATGATGAATTTTATTTAACACCATTAATATAAATTGCTCATTTATTAACTTTAGTTTATTAGGCTTATCATATTCTTCAAAGCAACATTGTGTGTGTGTGTGTGTGTTAATACACACACACACACACACACACACACACACACACACACACACACACACACACACACACACACACACACAGTGAGAACAGAATTTAATCGTGCAAAATAATTTTTCAATAAAATTAACATCTTTGAATAAAATACTGTATCATTCAGTAATTATAAAGAACTTTTTTTTCTCCAATTATTTATTTGGTAAAAAACCTTTACAAAATTGTTAAATATGTCTTTATGCTTTTGAATTACCTGGTTAAGAATTTGAAACAAAAAGAAAGGGATAAAAACACTTGCACATAAAATAATTGTACAAGAAAAACTTTATAGGTTAAAGCTAAGAAAAAATACCAGTTTATTAAAATAACTGAGAAACAGTTTCAAGTTTTTGTATTTTATTAATATACTTTAATATTTAGTTAGTCCTCCTTTTGCTTTAATTACATCTAACAAGTGTTTCGGTATTTCTACCAGACATTTGATTATTGTCAATATTAGACAATGATTTAACAACAGCTTTCTTTAATTCTTCTTTTTACTTAAATGCTCTATTACCTATTTTTTTATCTAATAAAGTCCATAAATGGTCTATTGGATTCAAATGGGCTCTGTGAAGGCCATTCTAAAACATTAATGGCATTTTCATCAAAAAAGGTTTTAGTTTTTTAAGCAGTATGTTTTGGACCATTGTCTTGTTGAAACAAAAAACTGTTTCCCAATCTAAGACTTTTAGCAAAAGATTTTAAATATCGTTTAAATATATTGTTATACAAATCAGCATTCATAGTTTCATCAATAAATTCTAGTTTACCAACGCCATTCCATGCCATACAACCCCATAACATCACACTTCCACCACAATGTTTAACTGTTCCTCTCGTGCAACTCAAATCAAATGCTTCACCCCTCTTTCGCCTAACTCTGTGTACACCATCAGATTTTTTTAAATTAAACTTGCGTTCAACAGACCAAAGTACTTTTTTCCAAAATGATGCTGGCATTAAATAATACTTTTTTTCAAAATTCATTCTTCTCTTCATATGATTTTTTGTTAAAAACGGTTTTTCCCGAACTATACATCCACTAAACCCTGCTTTATGAATGTGATTTCTAATTGATGTTAGTGAAATTTCCTGTTAAATTTTTCAGATGATTTGCTATACTTTTTGCACTTTCAAACTGATTTTTTTAACCATTCTTAAAATTTCTCTAGGAGACAACATTTTGCTGATCATTAAGAACGTTTAAAGTCGACTTTATTTAATTAATTTCAATTACAACAGATAGTGGCAGTTCAATGATTGGAAAAAATATTGGTGTTGTATATTGTTTTGTATATTGGTGTTGCATATTTTCAGACTGGAAAAAGAAATTGCAGAAAACAACTTGTCATTAAGCTGAATTTTATTTGACATAAGTAAAATTTAACAGTAAAGTATGTGGAAAATGTCTTTAGTAATTAAAACAGCATTAAGTCCAGCAATTTACGAAGTAGGCAATTTGAGACATTTCTTGATGAAAATATGACCTAAATAAGTTTGCATTTCTGGAAGACCCTTCTACCTGATCTAATATTACAATATACTTAACAAAAAACTCCATAGAAAAAATGTACAACCTTATTCTCTATTTTCTTGTTATGCGATAAAATGTATGTACAATTCAATAAACACGGCTGTGTATAAACTTTTTTGAAAAAATATGTTTGTTTTTTAAATATGTTTTTTCATATACGTTTATGTTTTATATATATATTTATGTTTTATATATATATTTATGTTTTATATATATATATATATATATATATATATATATATATATATATATATATATATATATATATATTTATACAAACTTTAAAAGTCATTTTCTTGTTATACGATAAAATGTATTAAATGCATGATTTAAATGTTGACGTCAGATAATCTAATAAAAAATGGCCCCCAAGCGTTTGTTGTCACATTATCACCATCATCCCTATCAAGAACATTTTTGCCACTTCCCAACTCTTGTCAAACTTTAGCTTTGTTTATTTCCAGGGATTCTTGAACTTTCCGAATATGATATTCTGGAGCGATTGATATGGTTTTGGGATGTAACCAGCCAAACGTACTGTAGCATGATTTGGAATGTTCAGTAGCACCCGAACTGGCCCATTTTCCTTTTATACTATTTTTCTGGTGTTCAATACATCTTGATATAATTTTCTTTTTGGTTTTACCAATGTATATAGAGTTGCATGAACATTCTATTTGGCAGACACCTGGGTTTGTATTTGGAGGAAATTTTGTTTTATTGTTAGAGACTATATTGTTTAAATTTGGAGCTGATGTGAAAATAACTTAATGTTTTGTTTTTAAATTCTTTTCTAAATTTGAGACCAACAATTGGTATCCATGGTAGCTTTATAAATGGTTGGTTGTCAGTTGGTTGATTATTGGTATTTTTTAAATCTATTTTTATTTAGTCGTTGGCGATATTAGTTAAACAGGGTAGGCACACTTTTTTTGAGTTATAAAATTAGAAGAATTTAGGAGATTTTAAGAGATTTTTAAGGATTTTTTAGAAGGTTTTACTGGTAAACTTGGAAAAACGAACAAAAAAATTAGGATTATTTAGGAGGATTAAAAATTTTTTTTTTTACGAAATTTAGATTTTATTCAAAAATTTGAATAATAAATTTGAAAGTTCGAAAGAAAACCTAAAGTTCAAAAATCAAGTTTAAATTAGGAGATTTTAGAAGGTATTTTTGAAATTCAAGTATATTTTAGGAGAACTTAGGTCTTTTTAGTAGGTTTTTTAAATATTAGGATATTTTAGGATTTATTAGGAGGGGTGGCCACCCTTTTAAATTGTTCTTGTTGTGCCCATTTTCAACAAATACTTTTATTAGAAAATCAATTTCTTGTTGGAGATATTTTTAAGAGTATATTCTTTTTGAATAGCATAAAAACCCTTTGAATATGCCTGTGATAATATTAGGATTGATGCTTGAGTTTGGTTTAAGTTGGTTATTAGTTATTGCTTCTTTTTGATGTATTTGAAATTCATAAGCTCCATGCATTGTGTTTGGAATACTAATATCTAGGAAATTAAGTTGTTTTTGGTGGTTTTCGAGTTCAACAGTGTATTTTATGGCAGGATTTTATTCATTTAGGATATTTAGTAGGGTGTGTCATACTTTTTTTTTTTTGAATTTTACTTTGCATAGTTTAAAAAAGGGTGAGGTATAATATTAAAAGTTCAGAACCGTTAAAAAAAAAAAAAAAAAAAGTTTTAGCTGCCAGGGAGTCAGTGAGACTATTTCACCAAAAGCCCGGGGGGGAGGGGGAGGTAAAGACTTAAAAAATGGAAGTATTAAAAAAAAATAACTTATAAAACGTAAAAAAACGCCATCTCTTTTTTTAAAAAAAAAAATATTTTTGTAAAAACAAATAGAGAGGTTTGCCCCCTCCCACTGCCTACCACTGAAACTGTAAAATTAGGTTGTTTTGGAACTAAAAATAAAACTTTTATATAGATCCACACAACATTTACTGGCATTTATTAAAATAAAGTACAATAAAGATTAATTCTTAAACATTGTCAAGCCAATAAGGTTTTGTTTAGATAGATTACGTGACATCAACTTCTGTGATAACTCTAGTCCTTTAATCCAACCATCTCTTCTATCTTCTGTAAAAATATTTTCGCATGCCTGGGTAACTTTTTTTACACATCTTTCGACAGCTTGAGTGTGGCAACACCAGTTTGGTACAATCATTGGTTTAAATAAATACTCTTTGATGTCTTTAGTTGTCATGCAACAAGTCAAAGGTGGTTCAAAAGCTTCATTCCAATCAATAAGATCCTTGAGACAAGTTGCCTTAGTATTGATATCTGGTGTCCTTCTTGGTCTAACAGATAGATCTCCTAGTTGTTCATTTTCATCACCTTCTCCTCTTATTTCTAGAATTTTGAGTACACTGAAACTTCTCTCCTCTTTATTTTCAGAATAAAGCATAGTTTGAAGAATAGATTCAGAGAAGGCATACCGGGCAGATCGCTTAATAGTTGGAATGACAATATTCTGAATATCGAGTGACTGGTGTTGAAGCAACTTAAGCTGGTAAAGAACATGTTTTGGTCCTTCTGTCCAACTATGTTTAACTTTGATGTTAAACCAGACAGGAAAGTACACTCCCACAATGAACTCGACTAGTTTAAGAAGTTTTTGGGCTGCATCGCCTTGAAGACCATGATGAGATACCCAAATTCTACATATTCTATTGGCTGTTGTTAGCCATCTGGCCATGTTAACAGGGCCAATTTCAAGAAGTCCTAGTTGCTGAGGAACATGACCACTGCGTATGGCGTTAACTATTTGATAGCCGTAATACTGATCTGTAGAAAGTTCTTTAACCACTTCATTACTTAAGTTAATTAGAGGCTCACCAGTTTCAACTTTACTAAAAAAAGGGTTAATTTCAAGATTGGTTGCTTCATCAAGTAAGCTTCCAATGGGTCCACTCCATTTTTTACCACTTTTAGATTCTCCATCTAACAATTTAATTAGACGTTTGAGTGGTAATTCATTGGTGTGTAGAGCACATACAATCCAATTTAACTTTCGCCCTAATTTCAGCTCCATAAAGTGCATTACTCCTCCATCACAACCAGTGTTTACATTGGTAGAGTCTCCACCAATTGCTTTAAAGTGTACATTAATGTTCCTCATTGCAGTATACTCAATAATCTTATCTGCTATAATTTCAGCGTGGTTCTTTTTTGCTTCTTTAGCTGGAGTGAAATGAAATAAATACTTACCATCACCAGAACAAATAGTGTAATGTTCTTCTTTAACTTTAGCCGGATACTGTCTGTCTGATCCATCTACAGTTAAAAATACTTTAGTAAGATCTTTTCGCCCATCAAAAAATATGCAGTCAATAATCTCTTTATTGTAATAATCATCAAACTGAATAGCAACTTCATTCATTACTTTATCCCTAGCTCTCCGAACTTTACTGTGATCTATTATTAATCTAGTGTCACTTTGGGATACAAGTCCTCCATCTACCCATGCTGCGGTAGCTATGACTGCAGTTGCTCTTAAACCAACACCATATCGAATACTGGCTAATGCAATATTAGAGATATCTTCATAATTTCTAGATTTTTTTAAATATTTTGTACAAGACTTTTGAATAGAAAAAATCTCATTTTCCTCAGATTCAAACTCTTTATAATTATCATGTTCGTTATCTTGTTCATTTTGAGTATTATTTTCTTCTTGCATTGTGTGTTTTTTTTCTCTCGTTTGTTTTTCTTCTTCTCTTCTTCGTTTGCAACTTTGTACTTTTTTGAACCTTTTGGACTCCATCAAATCAGCAGGTCCAAGTTGATATGAACTAAAAGATCCAATCTTTTCTCGTTGGGCTAAAAAAAAGGTAGCAACATTTTGCTTACAACTAGACAAATTAAAATAAAATTTTCTTTTTAAAATAATCAAAGAGATCAGTAAAATATTATTAAATTTGATTTTCAGCTTTACTAACACTTTTATAATGATTGTGGTATGGTCACTCATACCTTTTATATAAACCAGTTCAATAATTGGTATTTTTCTCTCCCTAGGACAGATACAGGTAATGTGGGCACCAAATTTACAGTCAGGAGGACAGCATTGCTCAGAACAAAGAACTATTTTACAGTTACACGCCACCAAGTCAAACAGTTTGTCAATAATGAAATTAAACTTTTGTTTTATAACTTTACTTGCTTTGTTTTGAGAAATTAGATTAGCTTTGTTCCATGCGTCTATAAGTCTTGTTACCAAATTATGCTTTAAACAAGTTACGGGAGGCACAAATAAAACACTGGCCATTTGCCATTTTTCTGAAAGTTTATTATAAATATCCTGGATCAACTCAGAACTGCTATAGTTTCTTCTGTTTAGTTTACTTGTTTCTCTTAAAAGAATACCATATCTTAGGACATCTCTCATTGTTGGCAGTTCAGCTGTTGGCAACTCTTTTCCAGATCCCAAATATTGACGTAGACAAGAACTATTTTTCCATCTTGTTCCAGTAGCCATTTTAATTTTAATATTATTTTTTATCTAGTAACTTTTAAAATTAGAAAGACATAAATATATATTACAAATATATATAAATATATATATATATATAATTTGCATAACAAATATTAAAGCAAAATACTTTTGAATAAAGTTTTGTGTGTAGCCATTCATCAAATAGAATGTATAAGTTAAATACATACAAAACTTTGCAAAAATACTAATTTTTAAGTATTTTGTAAACCAAAATTTCTGAAACAGTATAACTATTAAACGAATTTTGTTTATCCTGCTATAATTTATTTTGATAAGGTTGTTGTAAAGCAGATATAATACTAAAATATTGAAATTAACCCTGAAAATATGAAAATATCAAAAATTTACAATTTTTGGAAATTTTCAAGGCAGTTCCCTGGTAGCTTAAACTCATTTAAATTCAAATTTTTTGATAGTTCTGAATTTAATATGTTAAACCTCACCCTTTTCTTAAAAATGCCACTGATAAGTATGAATTTTTAAATTTTGACCATAGTATGACACACCCTAATATTTAGTAACATTAACGTAACATTATTGTAATTATTGTAACAATTATTATTTATTATACCAGATTACGCTGATCACAGTAGATCAGCGAAATATCAAATAATATATATTGAAATAAAAACAAAAAAACAAATATATATTAAAAAAAAAAAGTTTATATGCAGCCATATTTATTAAATTTTGTGTGTGTGTAAAAGATTTATTTACACATTGTAAATTGTGATGATAATCTCATTTTTTACATTAAAAACTTGTTAATTCAGACTCAAGAAAAATATTGCTTGAAAATATTGTTAAAAGAAATTGTCTGGCTTGAGCAATGTCCTAATTAGTAAAATTTTCGAAATTTTGGATTTTTGAAAATATCTAATTTCGAGATCAAATCGATAATAAGAAAATATTTAAGAAAAACTTACAAACACTTGTTGCTTGGCAACTTTCTTTAAATACTTATACTTTTTCTCGTAATCTTTCTTAGATTTCTAATAGCAAAAAATATAAATATATATAAAAACTCAAAAATCAAATTAAAAAATAAATAAAAGTAATAAATAATGTGCAACATAAAATAATTTCAAAATATAAATAACACTAATAATAATAATAATAATAATAATAATAATAATAATAATAATAATAATAATAATAATAAGGTTAATAATAAAAAAATAATTTCTTTAATAATACAGATGTTTGAATCTTAATAAAATACTCTTTTTATTGTTTAACAAGCTTAAGTTTACTTAAGGGGCTCATTGTGTACAATGAGCCCCTTAATGTACCCCTTAAGTAAACATGTTTACATGTTTACTTAAGGGGTAAACAGATTCTATCTGTTGACCGCCAGGCTGGTCAACAGATTTCTTCTATTAAGCTGGCATTCTATGGCACCCTTTCATCTCTTAGGCTGGCATTCATAATACATTGTTTCAAGTTTAGGATGTTGAAGGCTGGATCTTCTTGACTCAATGCAAGGGTTTTCCTTGTGGCTTGTTTTTATGACTAGGCAACTCATTCTATTATCTCCTAATGTAGGGTGTAAAATAGCCTTGTGGGGTCCTGTCAAACGCAGTATTAACAAATTAAAAAACCCCATTCTCGAAATAAAGTTATCTAAATCAGAAATAAAAATTTTGGAATAATTCTGAAAATTATTAAAAATTAATTATTACTAAATACTAATAGAAAAATAACTTGAAATAAAATCGCTGCTAACTACGCAATTGCATAACTGTGAAAATGTCTCTTAAGAAAATTGTGGCTAAAAACTCAAATAACTAATAAGTCTCACCGCAAACTCTACTTCAAAGAGTACACATGCTTCGTCAACAAAGTTTATTTAAAATATCGAGAAGCTATTTACGTCAAAAATTTTGATCAATGCAGATATTACGGAAACTTCAACTTTTTTTTACTTATCTACTATCATTTTTCAACTAACTTTTTTATAAAACTGCCTCTGAAATATAAGTTAAATAAAAAGATGTTTTATGATTAGAAGTTATAATCATATAAAATATAGAATTATAATATAATAAATTGTTACTCTAAATCCATTTAATGAGGAAAATAGATTTCTTTACTTTACTGCTTGCTTGTATTTAAAATATAAGTTAAATATGTCAATTAAATACGTAATTTAAATACGTAAATTAAATACTTTATTAACAAGAATGTTATTAATTTTAAATTTCTTTGTTTAAATTTCTAGTACCTTTTTGATGTATTCTTAAAATTAGATACGTTTAAACGTATCTAATTTTAAGAATACATCAAAAAGGTATTAGAAATTTAAAAAAAAGAAAACTAGATTCACTGCTTGCTTAAATTTAAAACGTAAAAGCAAATTTAAATGTTTAAATGAACCATATTTTATGACTATGAATGAAAAAAATAATTATTGGTGCTCTTCATTGCAACAATAATGTGCTATCACTTGCAAACAATATTCTTTTGTAATTAAACAACATTTATTGTTGTTTTTGCTGAAATTTTGAAATTGTAACTTCATTTCACTATGCAATTTATGTATAAAAAAAATTAATATTAATTATAAAATTGAACTCGCAATAAATGTGAAATATAAAATTTACGAGCTCGTGTTACTTTTTCAAGATAATATTTTAAAACCTTTTTCTATTTTTCTATTTTTAAAACATTTCTTTTAATGACTAAATTTATTACATGGTGGTGTAAGAGTTCGTCTATAAAGGACGTCAAGTAGAATTTAATACATTTGTGTTTGAGAAATGCATTATTGATTTAGATGCTTTCTCTATTTGCTCATGTATCCAAAAAGAAATCCAGTTACACAAATGCCCACCAGTGAAAAAGAAATATATATTCAAAAGAATACTCTTAAAATAAAAGCAACAATGATATATTAAGATTAAAAATCTAATATACAATTCTTAATAATAATTAATTAATATACACTGATTAAAATAAAATAAAAATATATAATTCTTAATATATCTTTGAAAATCGAAGTTTAATTTGTTGTGTTGTTGTGAAGTCAATTTAATTTTGTGTTGACTTCATCTGCATCTTCAATCAATGTTACAAACAGTATCTTTTTTTTTTTTTTAGCACTATCTAACCAATGTATGTAGAGCTGAAGGATAGTAGAAAAGGAAAGAAGATAAGAAAAGGACTCTATGCATTCCCAAAACACAGGGGAGGAGGAGGATTGGAAAATATTTTGACAACATCCCAATTTTGTCAAAGGCTGTATAAAATTCAATCCTGGTTAACACCCTGCAATGAGGGTACAGCTCTAAAACTCTATTTTTATGGTTCTGAGACCGGCTAGTAGTCTGGTTTCTCAAACTCTGTGGTAGCTCTCAGAGAGGCTGATTCCATCAACAGCTGTAAAATATCAGATTACTAACAGTGCTATGTTGTGCATAGATGGTGTCCCTGTTTGCACTTTTGTTGTGCATTATCAAGGCCACATTTGGAGCCCTTTATTACAGCTGAGGATTTAATAATAGTAATGAGACAACTGCTTTTTTTTTAATTTTTATTTTTTTAAACATCTTCGCTTCCAACAAGGCTACAAGCAGCCACTAATTAAAGTTAGAAGTTACTGAAAGAGAAAAGATGAAGATTGTAGAGCAAGATAACGATTGACGGACGACTTAAAAGATTGCAAATTATATGAATCAGGAAAGCAAAATGAAGGAAGCGAATTCCAAAGAGCTGATGTTCGAGGAAAAAAACTAGACGAATAAGCGTTTTTGGAGCACTTAGGAACAGTCACAGAAAAAGGATGACACTAAATTGAATGACGAGTAACACAAGAATGAATTATAGTAGATGGCACAAGAGACACTAGCTCTTTAGAGCAGTGCCCGTTATAGTATTTGTAGAAAAGAGAAAGAGAAGCAACATTACGATGATGTGATAATGGTTGGAGGTTGGCTGCAAGAGCAGGTCAAACAATGTTTACAATGCGTTTTTGCACCTTGTCTAAAAGAGAAAGGGCATCATTAGAAGATCCGCCCCAGATATGGCAACAGTATTCCATACAAGGCCGGATTTGAGATTTATAGAGATAGAGAATAGAATCCGAAGTAAGAAAGTGACGAGCTCGATAAAGAGATGCAACCTTAGCAGATGCTAATTTTGCAACTGATTTGATATATGGTTTCCAAGAAAGATTGGATGTAAGAGTTAATCCTAGAAGATGAAGAGTAGGTGACTCATCGAGTACATCACCGTTCATAAATATAGGAAGATCTAAATTATTGCGATAACGATTGGCTGAAAAAAATTGAGTTTTATCTGAATTAAAGTTCACCAGCCACTGTGAGCCCCATGCTGTAGCAGAAGTGAGATCCTTTTCAAGCTCAAATGCCCCCTCCAAGCAATCAGAGGGTGATGGTTTTTCTTATCACGACAAGAATAAATAGTAGTATCATCAGTGAACAATGCCACCTTAGATGTGAGAATATCTGGAAGATCATTAATGTAAATTAAAAAGAGTATAGGGCCAAGGATAGAACCTTGAGAAACCCCTGAAGTTACAGAATAAGAAGAAGAGTGTTGTCCATCGAGGATAACTTTTATGCTACGATTGGAAAGGAAGGATTCAATGATCTTAAAGATGTTGCCGGATACACCATAAGAAGAAAGCTTATGGAGAAGACCAGCATGCCAAACTTTATCAAAAGCTTTTGAAATATCAAGAGCGATGGCCTTAACCTCTCCACCTTTATCTAATGCACGATAAAACCTGTCAGTTATTACTGTTAGCAAGTCAGCTGTAGAACGAGAAGATCAAAATCCATATTGATGGTCAGAAAGTAAGTTATTAGATTCAAGATGAGAAATTAAGTGTTTGTTAATTAAAGATTCAAAAACCTTGCTTATGATAGGAAGAAGACTTATGGGACGGTAATTAGACGAATCAGATCGCTCTCCAGTTTTTTTGAAGATAGGGATAACAGATGCCGCTTTCCAGCAGGCTGGAAAGCAAGACTCTGATAAGCACTTGTTGAATAGTTTTGAGAGTATAGACAACAGCTCCGGAGAACACTTCTGCAAGACAATAACAGGTATGTTGTCCGGGCCACAAGCTGTTGAAGAGTCTAGGCAGGAAATCACTTTAGATACAGATGCTGGAGTGATATGAATGTCAAACAATGGATCAACCTGTTTGTTGGCAATATCAGGTAGAACGCAACTAGTGGAATCAAGAGACGATATTGATGAAAAGTTTTTAGCAAACAATTCGGCTTTGTCTTTAGGTGAGGTGACAAAGTCTAAACCATACAAGAGAGGTGGAATTATAGATTTGCCCTTATTATTAATATTATTAAAGATTCTCCAGAAGTCACGAGAGCCTAATTTTTGAGATGAGATACGAGATTTCATGAACTGAGAATAGCGGGTTTTGGCGTTAGACAAAACCTTTTTACAATTGTTTCTAGCAGTAATAAACAGATGTCTGTTTTCTGGAGAATTGTTTTGCTGATAAATATGGAAGTAACGGTTTCGATTGGCAATCGCAGCAGCACAGTGTGAAGAAATCCATGGAGGAGAGTGAGGCTTGACCTGGAATCGTCGAGAGGGAATAAAAGATTCCATGCCAGCCTGAATCCACGAAGTTATGTAAGAAGCACATTTGTTGACAGGAAGACGAAAGATTTTTACCCAAGGGCCATCACGAAGAAAAACACGGAAAGAATCCCAGTCAGCTTTACTGTAGTTGTAAGAGGTACGATAATAGGGGGATTCAGGTGATGAAGAAGAACGAGATATTAGTTTTAGAGAGATCAAACTGTGATCAGAAGAGCCTAAGGGTGAATGTGGAGAAACTGAGCACACTGACTAGGATCAGAAACAAGACATAAGTCGAGTCGAGAAGGTAAATGATTCGGGTTGTCTGGAAAGCGAGTTGGAAAGTTGACTAATTGAGTTAGGGATTGAGAAAGGCAAAAGTTGAGGGCTTTAATGCCTGCCGAATCACTGACACTAGAGCCAAGCCATTCAGAGTGATGAGCATTAAAGTCACCAACAACAACTATATTAGCTGATGGATAAAGAGAGAGGGCTTGGTCAATATGATCAGAAATAACGTCAAAAAGTGTGCAGTCTTGAGATGAAGGAGAGCGATATAGAGCAAAGAGAAAGGCAATATAGTGAAGTGGTGCTAAACAAAAGCACATAAAAGAATTGTCTGTGGATTCAAACCTAGTTTCACGACAAATGGGTGAATTCTTACGAATGTAAATGCCGAGGCCAAGCATGTGACTATTGGAGTCTTTACGAATTAGAGGAAGATAACCATCAACACTAAGATCACAAGATGAAACAGCCAAACTCAAATTAGTCTCAAAAAGAGCAAGTAGGTCTGGTGAACTTTGCAAGAGATAAGACTCAACAGAAGAAAAGTTACTTCGAAGACCACGAATATTAGTGAATGATAGGTTTAGAGAACTTGGTGATGATGATGGTTTTTTGTGTTTTATAGTTTTTGGTACTTTATTCATTTTAAATTAGATTGAAGAACTTAACTCAAAGCATAGATAGTACTCAGAACACTGTTTAACAGCCCAAGCAATTGCCTCATTACTACTAATAAACCCTAAGCCGTAACAAAGGGCTCCAAATGTGGCCTCCGCAATGCACACCAAAAGTACAAACAGGACACCATCCATGCGCAACATGGCACTGTTAATACTTTGATATTTTTCAGCTGTTGATGGAATCAGTCTCTCTGAGAGCTACCACAGAGTTCGGGAAACCTGACTACCAGCCGGCCTCAGAACCATAAAACTGAGTTTTAGAGCTGTACCCTCATTAGGAGATAATAGAATGAGTTGCCTAGTCATAAAAACAGAGACACAAGAAAAACCCATGCATTGAGTCAAGAAGATCCAGCATTCAACATCCTAAACTGGAAACAAGGTATTAAAATACATCTGCGCCAGCCTAATAGATGAAGAAGGGGTGCGAGGCTGGTCAACAGATAGAATCTGTTTACCCCTTAAGTCTTTGCCTAGGAGGCCTTCTACAAGACAGTAGCTGGGTGCATTTAACATCTGCCCAAGATGAGTATTTTTATCGAGACACCATCTCTAGCCTTTACTCAACCAAGAGCCCCAAGGCAGGGGGTGTTGGCATCTCCTAGCCTTTGCCTAAAAAGACGTAAGCTACAAGGCAGCAGGACATGAAGCAGATTGTACTGGGTTACATGTTACCAGTAGCAGGATAACCTGATCTGACTACAAACTGTTAAAACAAACTGACTACCTGAACTGTTACAAACTGACTACTTGAACTGTTAAATAATGTACTGAGTGCTATCTGTGCTTTGAGTCAAGCTCTTTAACAAATTTATGACTAAAGTACCAAAAAATATATAACACAAAAAACCATCGTCATCACCAAGTTCTCTAAATTTATCATTCATTAATATTCGTGCTCTACAAAATAACTCTTCTTCTGTTGAGTCCTATCTCTTGCAAAGTTCACCAGACCTACTTGCTCTTTTTGAGACTAATTTGAGTTTAGCTGTCTCTCTTGTGATTTTAGTGTTGATGGTTATCTTCCTTTAATTTGTAAAGACTCCAATAGTCGCATCCTTGGCCTGGGCATTTACATTCGTAAGATATCACCCATTTATCGAGAAAGTAGGTTTGAATCCACAGACTATTCTCATATGTGGTTTCAGTTAGCACCACTTCACTCTATTGTCTTTCTCTTTGTTCTATATCTGTTCTTATTATTCTATATATATATATATATATATATATATATATATATATATATATATATATATATATATATATATATATATATATATATATATATATATATATATATATATATATATATATATATATATATATATATATATATATTGAAAACTCAAAAACATCAAAACGTTGGAATATCAAATATTTTTTGTCAAGTATAAATTAATTAACTAAATACTTTCACTGCTATCTTCTAATCAGTTAAGCTTATATTTATAAAGTCTATTTACTAAAAAAACTTATATTTATTAAGTCTATTTACTAAAAAAGTTAAAGCCTAACACAACTTAAAATTAAAAAAAAAATTTTCAATAAACAATACTTATAGCAAATATATTTGTTATATAACTTTGAATTGAAACTTATGGAAGCGTGCTCACAAACAACAACAGAAAAAATGTTACATCAGTAGTTTCAAAAACTCATTTCTCAAAATATACGTCAGTATATTTTGTATTATTAAGTTATTTATGTATTATATTTGTGTAAGTATATATATTTACACTAATATATATTATTTTAGTATAAGTCTATTATATATTTATCAAGTATATAATCTATATATTTAAGTATATAATCTATACTATTTTAAAGTATATAAAAATTATAAAATATTATTCACTTGATATCAACTAAATAGTGCATTCAGTTTAAATTAGAAAACAGTTTTCTATTTTGTACAAACAATGAATGAAAAGTTATGAAGTCATTACTGCTAACAAATAGAATGAAATGTTTACTATTTTTAAAATGTTTCGTCCCAATAAGAATAGAAAATTTAAATTAAAAAATTAAAATTTGACTAAATTTCAAAAATCTAAAGTTTTAATCAACAAGATTTTCTAAAAACAAAGGTTCTTTTGATTTATTATTTTTAATTTTTCACACATCTTTTTGTAAATAAAAAAATATTCTTAATCTTTTTTTTTTTTCAAACTTTGAATTAAAAACATTTCTCTTGTTTATAATGTCTGCAATCAAGCATGTTAATTCAACTGCAAAAAGGAAACTTTTGGAGTGACCTCTCCCCATACTTGCGTACATAATTTACAGATGGCTCCATGGCAACCGATTTCCAACTCTGAATATTGCTCTCAAAGACGTGATGCCGAACGCGCATTATTGCACTCATTGATAACGTATTTCAGTATTACAAGCGTGAAATATCCCGCTGGGCGATTTTATTCATCACATGCACTGTGTATATATATATATATATATATATATATATATATATATATATATATATATATATATATATATATATATATATATATAATGTATTGAGTATATATATATATATATATATATATATATATATATATATATATATATATATATATGTATATATATATATATATACACACATATATATACTTTACATACTGTAAACAGTATTGCGCCAATATTGTTTGCTACTTGAGTGTATATATATATACATATATATATATATAAATATATATATATATATATATATATATATATATACATATATTTATATATGTATAATATATAATGTATATGTATATATATTTAATAATAATACATATATAGTAATATATGTATATATATTTGTATATGTATAATATATATGTATGTATATATATTTATATATAATATATATTAGTAACATATATATATATATTTATATATATATAATATATATATATATATATATATATATATATATATATATATATATATATATATATATATATATATATATATATATATATATATATATATATATATTAAACATATTCACTTCCAACAAAGCTACAAGCAACCACTTTTAGAGTTCAAAGTTACTGGAAGAGAAAAGATGAAGTTTAAGAAGCAATATAACAATTAACAGACAAGGATTGCAAATTATATGAATTAGGAAAACAAGGGAAAGGGAGCAAATTCCAAAGAACTGATGTTTGAGAAAAAAAACAAGGAAAAAAAAATTTTTTTTGAGCACTTAGGAACAGTCACAATAAAAGGATGAGACTTAATTGAATGACAAGTAACATGAGAATGAACTTGAGTAGATGGCGCAAGACTATAATTACTATAATAAGAGTAATAACTATAATGAAAGTAAATACTATAATGGGTGCTAGCTCTTTATAGCAGCACCCATTATAGTATTTATAGAAAAGAGAAAGAGAAGCAATATTATGACAATGTGACAATGGTTGAAGGTTGGCTGCAAGAGCAGGTCAAACTATGTTTACAATGCATTTTTTCACTTTGTCTTAAAGAGAAATGGCATTATTCGAAGATCCGTTCCAGATATTGCAATAGTATTCCATAAAGGACAGATTAGTGATTTATAGAGATAAAGAATAGAATCCAGAGTAAGAAAGTGGCAAGAAGGATAAAAAAATGCAACCTTAGCAGATGCTAATTTTGCAATGAATTTGATATATGGTTTTCATAAAAGATCAAAAGTAATCCTAGAACTAATCCTAGAATTTTTAATCTTTATTTAGGTGCCTCAAGAAGTCCTTACGGTCTTATCACAGAGCACTGCTGATGAGCATTTAATTGGAAGTTCATGCCTCCTTCCTAACCAATGTTGCAAAACTTGCCCAGAAGTAGGGTTTGAACCACAGATCTTTTGTTTCTGAGGCGAGTACACTTATATTATATATTTTACTTTTTTGCAATATTTCAAAAGCTTTTTTTATTCCATGCCTATTAGTTAAAGTTGTTAAGTTTTTAAGCCGCCATGTTTAATATTAAAACTTTTCTCCAAATTAAAAATTCAATTAAGATCAACTGCAACAAGCGTGGCTAAGAACAACCTCAGGTGAACCAATCTTGGTTTCTAAGACAACAGCAGTAATTGAAATCTGACTACTCTCTTTCTCAACTGATTTTTGTCAAGGTAACAAATCATTGAGCTTGCAGCTGCTGGTTGCAGCATTGCAGCTGCTGGTTTCAATGTTGCAGAAGCTGGTTGAAGAGCAATATTTGCATTTGACAATTAAATCATTTGAATGAATCAAAACATGTTTCCAAACCTTTTTTCAGTTGGTACAATTCACTGATTTTCCATTTTTTAAAAACTTAAATTTATTATTTCTTCTAAACAAAATTAATAGTAAATGTATTATTTTACTTACTTTTATTATGAAAAAAATGTTGCCACCACTCAGTCGAGAAAGTGTCAAGTTGACTTTGTTTATTGAACAAGCAAGAATAAAATGTAAACAAAAAGTTATAACTCAAACTTAAAAAGTTTTAAACTCAAAATTTCATTTAAACAATTTTAAGTAAAAAAAAATATTTGTTTTTAATTTATTATTTATTTAACTATTTAAATAATTATTTATTTGATTATTTAACTTGATAACTTTTTTATAAATATTTCTTAAAATTTAATCTTTTTATTCAGTCATTTTCATCATTTTTCTTTCTAGATAATATCTTAATAAAAATAATTTTTATAATACGATAATATCATACATTAAAATATATTTTTTTCTTGATATCACTCTCTTATAATTAAGGACTAGAAAATTGTTAAACTAGCTAAAAGTTTTGAACTTTTTTTAATGTTTTAAATTTTTACAGGAAGGTTTCTCAACTTTGTGAATAATATGCAAATAGCTTGGGATTATTTAAAGTGTGCAGGTGCCTATAAAGGTAGGTGGTCCAAAAGTAGTGGTTTTACTGTGTACATACCTTATGAATGCCCCTTACTATTATATACTTAAAACAAGCATTTTTAGCAAACTTCAGAAAAAAATTTTCTGAACTTGAAAGGAAATCAATTTGATAACTATTTTAATATTATTATATATTAGGTGTTTTTGATGTGTTGTCTATTCTTAAAGATTTCTTATCAAGATTTGGATCTTTTCAAGAATATTGCTGATTAATAAATCATTATCAACAATCTTGTTTGAAAAATTTTCAAGCTCATATTACCTCTAATATGCTCCTTAAACATTTGAAAATTTATTGATGTTAAGAATCAAGCCTGGTTTAAAGTGCCCAGATCCTATGTAACCATGCCCAGATCCTATGTAACCATGCGCAGATCCTATATAACCATGCCCAGATTCTATGTAACCATGCACAGAGGCCCCAAAGTAAACAAAGGCATAAAATTGTGATGGAAAGAAAATTAACAGTTCCTATGTAATAACATAAAAACTTTTTTTTTTTTAATTATTTATAAAAGTTTTAAAATTTTATATCACAGAAAAATTTCCTAGTAGTGAGAAACCTCCCAGTCCAAAACCTCGAGTGAGAAACTTCCCAGTATATAAATTTGCTTTATAATTACTATTCTCTGATAATAAAAAAAAATAAACCTCTAAAGTTTTCTTTTTCTCTTCTTTCTTCCACTTCTTTCCTCCTTCCATTATTATAAATTTTTCTAATATTTATTAAGTTCTTTGAAATAAAATTGAAATTTAAAAAAAATTTAATAAAAAACAAACATATTATTCAAAAAAGTCTTTATTAGTTTAGGATTGACTTGAACAACTTCTAAAAACATATGGTGAGATTTGAAAAAGTACCAGAGACACGAGATTAAAATTGGATATTAACAAAAATGTCTAAAGTAAAAGTAAAAAAACAAGGTAATAGATAAACCAAATCAATTTAATAAAAAGTAACAACAAAAAATTTATCATAAATATCTAATAAAAATTCCATCAACAAATTTTAAGAAAGAGTTTTGCAGAGAATTTTTAGTTCAGAAAAAAGTTTTCTTTATTTTAAATTTCTTATCATACTTTCTATGTACAACATAATTAACCACAAAAAATACAGAAATTTTTTTCAAAAAAATTACATATCATTGTAAAAAAACAAATCATTATTAAAAAATAAATGAAATAATAATTAAATTATATCAATTAAAATCAAATAAAAAAAAAAGCATTTTATTATAAAATCAAGATTCTGTATTAAATTTCTTATTAGTACACAAATACAAAAGTTACAAACTTTTACTATTTAATATTTATGAGTTACAAACTTTTACTAACTTTAACTCACAGTTTTATTGAGAGTTTTCATGGTAATGTTGTTGATTTTTTTTTTAATTTATCATTGTTTAATAAATAAAAATAAATATTTTGATTGTGAATTTAGGCATAACTTCAAAAAATAATTTCGATCATTTAAAATACTTATAAATTGCTGTCTTCTTAATGATTATCATACTTCATGTTGAAAAATTTTTATTGATCTAAGTATTTGAAATTTTACAAGGAGCAGGGTACCCACTGTCCTTTGTTATTCAAAATTTGTCATAGAAGACAGCAACAACTTAAAAGGGTACCCTAAAAACAACATAAACACCTGTTGCTAAACAAAGTAAAAACAAGATCAGGCCAATGTATTTGAATGGTTCATCAAGGCCAAAAAGATAAGCTATTAAGAAAAATAATTACATTTATCCAAAGCTAAGTGATAATCCCAGGCAGAACAGTTAACTGATAACAGTTAATCAAATTAAACAAGTTTTGGTCTACAACACTATAGGCTAGGGAGGTCCATAAAGCCATGTAAAAAGATAAAATAAATAATTATCACTATGGTGCCCTCTTGTTCTGTCAATGATTTTTGCCAATTTTAAGAATCCACTAGGCATTTGTTTTAAATTTTATATACTTATTTATTTGTTTATTTTTCTTCCTGTATGCCTTTTACATTATATAATGCTCATAAACTTTTAAACTTTTAGTTTTTTAGTTTCATGTAATATTTCAGTTGCATTTTGTTATTTTATAACTATGTTTTTACTGTTAAGTAGCAAATACTGATACGGAATAGTCATCCTTATCTACGATTCAAACACAGAGTGCAACTGATACCAGCTGACTGGTCCAGTATCGGAGAAACTTACAGGCATAAAAACTGCCTTCATTTTGACAAGTATTGTCAGTGTTTTTCCACCAACATAAAATGTGGAAAAAGACTTTCAGAGAGAGTGCCAGGCTTGAAGTCAGAGAAGTTGTGGAAAAACATTATAATATATTGCAACAACCATCAAAAGAAATGCAATAAAGAAGTTGGAGAAGATGTTCAACTCATGGGAAAAACTTATGAAACTGTTTAAAAACCATGTTGCACACCAGACAATGATTCTCATCAAAATTCCAGAAGACTATCTATTTCTGACTGATGAGTGAACACATAGAAATGCCTAAATGGCTGGAGTGGATAAAATGCTGGCAAAAAAGCAAGAATGTTGTAGCAAATGGAAGATCTTAGAAGAAAATCAGTGGCATCAGGAGGAGGAGAATAAGAAAAAATGATATTCAGTATCATCAGTTTCAATTCCTTTGTCTGATTTTGAAACATTTAATGACGAGCATGAAAATTTTTTTGCACAGACACCCACGTCACCTGTAAAAAAAAAAATAATATCTTGGGAATATTATTTCACCACAGTTAGCATCTGCGCTTGACCAAACAAGTGTTAGCCACTGAGTTGCAACATATTTGGTAGCAACTATAGCACAGAGTCTTGGCCACAATACTGCAGGCTTCCACATTAGTTGAGCTTTAATACACAGAGCTTGAATTGCTGATCATACACAGGCAACTTAAAACCAAATGAAGAAACTCAGGGTACAAGTACAAGATTTCCAACTGACTGTATATTTGGGATGGGAAATTGCTTCCTGACATAACAGGGCATGCGACAGTGGATAGATTGTCTATCTTGGTGTATGGATATAGAATTGAGCAATTCTTGGCTGTTACAAAGTTAAAACATGTGTGTAAAAAAAATGGGAGATGCAGGGCAGAGTGAAAGCTATGTGTTTCAATACAACAGCATCAAATAATGTCAAGCCATCAAGCTTGCCCATTAATTGACTAAATTCAATACAAACCTTTTGTATCTTGCCAATCAACACCATGATCACAAAATCATTCTTGCTGATGTCTTCAAACATGTAGTCGATCATTAAGTGCTTCAAAGATTGGCCTATTCAAGCATTTTTATTAGTCAATATCATGAATTTCTTTAAAATACTTGAATTGTCAACCACATTTCTAACGAAAATAGAATCAGATCAGTGGGAACAAGATGCAGAAGTGCCAATAAGTGTTCTGGAATCTTTGCAGCTGACTCAACTGAACAATTGAGACAAAATATGAACAATAAACATTTAAATCTTCTGAATACAGAATAGTGTCAGGTGTATAATAATAATAAGTACTTAAACCAAAATTTTAACTTTTTTAATAATCTTTAGCATTCTTTAATGAAAGTTGATCTGATCTGGTATCTGGTATAACAACAAATAAAAAAAAATTAAGTAAAACTTGAAAGCTCTGAGCAACCTCTAAACCTCAAACAATCAAATTAACATTTAACAGTTTACTAAGGTATTGTCACAATTTGAAAGGAATGAAATTACTTTCAATTTTTTTGGACCACCCTAATAATAGTGGTATAGTATAATGGTGTGTAATATGATGTTGTATGGTGGTATGCTGGTGTATTTTATAACTGAAAAAGAAAAAAAAAGAACAAAATTTCTTGTAAAATAGTCTTTAATTTTAAGTAAAACAAATTAAAAAAATTTTTTAAAGTTATGAACAAAACAAATTAACATAAATGATCTAAATTTAGGTTGCAAAGGTTTAAAGAAGTTTGTTGAATTTCTAAGTGCCTGATTGAAGTGATGGAATCTAGAGATTTTTTCTTGTAATAAAAAGTATTGTAGTATTTCAAATATAATATTTTCTACAGAAAATTTAATACTTTTATTGTTTCTTAATTAATGACTTTTAAATATCATCCATAAATTTTAAAATTATCCATAAATTATCCATATAGTAATCAGCTTTTTTAAAAATTTCTGGTTTTTTAAAAATAACATCTAAGTCACATGTGTATCATACTTTAAAACTTAATCTATTCAAGAGTTAAACATTAAAAAACAACTGAAAAAGTAAATATACTAAGACAGAGAAAAAGAAAAATATTCTAAACAGATACGTTAAAAAAATGTGTTCAAGATTTTTTTCAATTTAAAAAATTGATACAATAAAATATATACAATGCCAAATAAAAAACAAATAGTTTATATATTGGGTTTTGGAATTGCTTTAATTCCAGAAAATAGTAAAAATCCAAAAAAGAAAAACACAATCAAAGAGAAGTCATCTTTGTTGCTGTTGATATCTTTGCCAAGTATTTCAAAGAAAGTCACGTATACAAAAGTTCCAGTTGATAATGCAATAAGAACTGCAGAGATAACATTATTAGTGTCATTAGTAAGAGAGTTCACAATGACTAAACCAATTATTATTCCAATTGGTGTGGCAATCGCAAATGTAAACTTAAAAAACAATAAAGTTAAATTATAGTTTATTTATAAAATTAATTAACTTAAAAAAATAAGACCACTTTAACAAAGAAATACTTAAGCAACGAATAAACAAGCCAAGGAAACCATTTTTTTTTTCTGTCATAAATTAAATCAAAAATATCATAGTAATAGAACAGCTATGGTGTACATTTTTGATCCTAAATGTTAAATGCCTTTTTTTTTTTTTACAGGCAAGTTCAACTTTAATTAATTATAATTGATCTGTTAAATTGAGTATACTTGACAAAACTGTAAAATTTATAAAAAAAAAAAAATTTTATTTTTATTAGAGCTTTATTAATAACAGGTTTTATATGAAAAGTCACATCAACCAAGTTAATAATAAAACATATATGGCATGGAAAATAATGTCTAGTTAACATCAATGACAGCCGAAATTACTAAAATTGCTAGTTTGACCTCCCAAAATGAATTTTTGACGGTCATGGTTGACCAGTGGAAAAAAAATCAGTGTTTTTAAAAACAAGATTTGACAAATAATCAGGATATAATATGGAAAATATATTTATTTATTATAATTGTATTTTACATTTGTATATTTGTTTATTATAATTTATTATAGTTTATTATTATAATTTTATATTTATTTATTATAATTGTAAATATATTATAATTATTATTGATATGCTACTTAAATTCGCTTCGTTGACAAATATGACGTAAAGTAATATTAATTTTTTTGATTCACTTATTTAGATTACATTTAATTTATTGGAGGTCAAAACCATTTTTTCATAGTTATTATTTTATTATCATTTTATTAAAAATATTTATTTTTTTATGTTAATAATAATATAATATAAAATAATTGCTGAATTTATCTAAGAACATTTTTTCTTTCAACTGTACTTAGTCACTTTGTTGTTGTTTTCTTTAAATATTTTTATTTATTTAATAAATTTATTAAATGCATTTATGCATAAATTTTGTTTTAAACTGTTTAATTAAATATAGTTTTAAAAGGAATACAAATTGGTAAATTATTTAGCATTAAGTTATTTTTGCATTAGTAAAATTTACTGATATATAATATATATATATATATATATATATATATATATATATATATATATATATATATATATATATATATATATATATATATATATATATATATCAGCATGGAAAATAAGAAATCGAAAGGGAAAATTTTGATTTTGGACAATCAAAATTTTTAATTTTTTCTTCATTCAAGTTTTTATCTTATAATAGTACTTTATGACTGAACATTATAAATACAATAACCTAATGCTAGAAATTTAAGGAATTCTTATTCCTTTTAAAATAATAGTTTTAAATAAAATCAATGAGTTTTTTAAATGGAAACTCTTAAATAACTAACTTTTAAATTATCTGTTAATATTAAAAAGAAAATAACTGTTTAAAATGTTAATAATAAACTAACTCTCATGCACACATATTTTTATTTAAATAAAAAAGGAAGTTTGGTAACATTCAAGTAATTGAATTTAACTTTGAATTTAATGTTGAATTTTTTTTTTAATACCAAAATAATTTTTATAAAATATTAAAATTTTATTAGAATTGAAAACTTGAACTGAATACTTTATACTTAATAAAAAAAAGAAATTGCTTAATGAAATTCCACTATGGCAATTACTTATGTTACATAACATTATAATTACATTACGTTACGTAAAACAAAGTTTTTACTAATTTAATTTAATGTTATTCTAAAATAAAAGTGTGAAACTTCTATGAGCAGGGAATTTATAAAAGACCCAGCTATAGTTGACCGAGGAACAACTGAACTAAACCATTTGTTATAGTTATTTTTAAATTGGTCAACTGACTCTGAAGCATCAAATCTGGTTGACTGTTCAAATAAGGCACTACATGATTGCTTAAAAAGTTATGCCTGGCTGAATTCCTTGTAACCTCTCTATAGATTCTGTATTCCGCACCACATAGACCACCAACAGGGCCATTGGCTGATAATGGGCTGAGAGTAGGATTTAAGCCACTTAACTATATTAAAGTCTTGGAAATTTTTAAAATATTGAATCAAGCTACCTCTTATTCTGCACCTCTTTGCAAGTCAAACTATCACTCAACTACAACAAAATTATCAATTTATAAATTTCCGAAGAATCCAGAGGAGAGAAAAAGATGGAGTGAAGCTATCCCAAGAACTGATTTTATTGTTTCAGACTATACAGCAGTATGTCAACTGCATTGGTCAGATAATTCACCTATTGAAAGCAAATATAGGAAGCAACAATCTTTAAACCCGCCTTCTGTTTTTAAAAATATTCCGCCTAGTTATTTACTAACACCACCAAGTAAAGTTAAAAAAACTGTAACTTTAAGCAGTTTTCGAAACATTTTACCAGATGAGTTAAATGATTTTCTAAAAGAGGATGAACTTATATTTGACAATATTCAATCTTTGTTAAGTGATAACAACAATGTTATTGTTTTCACATTGTTTACGCATACAATCAAAAATCTACTAACTTGGTGTTCCATTATTTCTTTTAGAAATTTTCAATGATTATACATTTGTAGCTTACCATAATGGCACAACTATAATATTTCATCTTTAACTGTAAACAAATTAAAGTTAATAAAAACAAAATCAGCTTTATTTGAAGCAGTTAGATTTTTATAAAATAAAGAAAGTTCGCATCAGTCAAATACTCTATTCGAGCACCTTAATGCTATGAGAAAAGTTAATGTAGGTGAAATTTTATATACTCCAGATATTATATGTAGAGCATATGAGTATTATGCTATGCAACGAAGTTTATATGATCGTTTGTATATTGACTACAAGTTGCCAAGTATACAGACTTTAACATGATTGACTTCAAAAATAAGCTCAATCAAGGACCTAAATTTCGTAAATAGTATTTTTATGAATTTAGATCCATTGAAAAGAACTTCCATACTTCTAACTGATGAGGTTTATGTCAAAGCTTCATTACTTTACCAAAGAGGTGCTTTGTTTGGTCATGCAGTGAACTACCCTGAAAAGTTAGCTAAAACAATTTTATCATTTATGATTCAATGTCTTTTTGGAGATCCAGAATTTATATGTAGAGCTCAACCTGTAGCAAATCTTTCCTCTGAATTTTAGTTTGCTCAATGTCAATAAAATTGTTGATACAATAAATAATATTGAAAGTAGTAAGACACTGGCATTACTGATGGTAACCGTGTAAAACAATTATTTTCGAAATGTTTAGAACAGTTGATAGTAAACCATGGTTAAGAACATCAGGTATATATTTATTGTATGATTATGTGCATCTCCTAAATCTATACGAAACAATTGGTTGATAGAGAAGACTGACGAGCATCAATTTTTGCACAATGGAGAACTGGCTTCAGCTAAGTGGAGTGATTTGGAAATTTTATGTAAAACTGAGTGCAATAGTCTTTTTAAAAAGACTCTTTAAACATACTGCTAAATCTGTTTATCCGAAACCTATAGAGACAATCTTAAAGGTTTGTTTGTCTGTTTTTTGTGTAGAAACAGTAGCTGCCATAAGATATTGAAAATAAAGCATTTGAAGATACTGCGCATACATGTTATGGCTTAATTGATCTCGTAGAAACTTTGTTGAGTAATGGAGCAAAGTATGTCTTATTAGGTTAGTTTTCAACAAATCCACTTGAAAAAGCTTCGGCAGAGATCTGGAGGTACTTACTTTATAAGTGCTAAATCTGTAATTAAAAAAATTAACATTCAACATACTAAATTGATATTACAACTTGTCATATCTTGATAGTCAACCATGACCATCAAGAATTCATTTTGGGAGGTCAAAATAGGAATTTTCGTCATTTCGGGCGTTGTTTTCCATGCTTAACGGTGAATCAAGAAAAAAACCAGAATTAAAAAACATGTTAAATTTTATTGGCTGCATCAAATTACACAAAAATTGTATCATTTATAACTTTTAATTAGACTTTTAATAGAAAAAAAAAAATCATTAGTTAATACATTTATTCACTTCTACAGATGTTCACTTCCAACACTAGTTCACATCTTTGTCTCATTGACATTGTTAAATTTTTTAAATAAGAATCTCATCCTTTATCCTATCCTTGATCATATACTATTTTAATTCATAAATATTTTTTGGCATAAGCTTTATTACGTTTCTTTTAGTATATTTTCGATTGGATTCGAGCCTATTCAATCAAATCAAGGGCTAATGGATGGCCAGTCCATAACTTTGGGAAACCTTTCACAAAGAAACACTTCTTCCTTTTGCAAAAAAAGCTAGATGGCCGGTATGCCTTGGATTGTTGTCTTGCTGACATTGTTAATGTTTACTATGCTTGCCAAGCATTGCCTCAGCCTCTGGAATATGATCACCAAGAATTTTAACATAAAATGTTGCGTCCATGACATCTTTGTTACACTAATTTTTATATGCAAAATTTTCTGGTTGTTTCTTAACACAATGTGTATATACATATATATATATATATATATATATATATATATATATATATATATATATATATATATATATATATATATACATATATATATCTATATACACATATATAAATGTATATATATATATATATATATATATATATATATATATATATATATATATATATATATATATATATATATATATATATATATATATATATATATAAATTGGGAATGCATCTACTATAGCATATATAGATAGATATATACTTACTATATAGTATATTGAAAATATATATAGTATATTGCTTATTAGTTTAGCTTATCTTTATAGCATACGGCTTTTTCAGAAAAAGAAGAAAAAATGAAGAATAATATAACAAAAGACTGCTGTCTCACCCCAACATATATATGTAAATGTATATATTATATTAGAATAATAATAAAATACAATTAAATTTGTAACATAACTCAGGTTTTTTGCAATCATCAGACATTACAAACAACCATAACAACAACAAAAATTATATACAAAAATCCAATACAGTGTTAGCTTAGATGACATTAAAGTTGCAGATAACAAATTTGTTTTCATGGCAACATTTTGATATTAATTCATTTCATTTATTCAATAGTTTCAAAGATGACTTAATGATATGACATTTTTCAGTTAAACAAAGGTTACATAACTTTCTTCCAGGCTTAAATGGCTCCGCCCTATCAATAATCTTCCACATAAGAATAGGATTTGAAAATCCCTTTTTTTCATTTGACAGATATATTTAGAAAGTTCTGTGGTATTAGCTTTTCATATTGAGAGAAGCTTTCTTTTCTTTAACTACTCGATGAAGAACATACCAATACTAACAAAAAAATTATATCATAAATACTTAACTGAAAAATTCAAATTATTGATCAAATAAATGAGATGGAAAGCTCAAATTTAGGAGAAAAATCTTAACCAAAAAACCAAATTCCCACTATAATTTTAAAATGAGAAAATGTCCACCACAACATCCTGATCTAATAAATTTTGAAAACGATCTTTTAAAATGATACAAAATAATTCTTTTACTAATTCCTACAACTAGTTTTCCATTTTATTATTATTGTTACAACTAGTTTCAAAAACAACTAAATAATGACATTTGCAAAATTAAATCATCAGAAAAAATGTTTCTTTTTTCGGATAAATCATGAGCATGAAAAATCTTCTTACAATAAACTTTTTAATGAAAACATAACCAGAACTTACAAAAAATCTGATAATTCGCAATATAATAACATTAATAATGGGGCTAAAGTAATTGCTAAAGAATTAGGTATTGACAACAGAATGGAGTGTCCTGCAATGACTACTGTGTTTATAACAATCAAGGATCACAAAGATGATTTTGCCAACAATACTAAAGGTCGATTAATTAACCCATCTAAACAAGAACTTGGAAACTAAAATTTTACTGGAAAACATCAACAATAAAGTCAGAAAAGCCATCCTTGTAAATCAATGGCATAATACAGATAATGCAATAAATAAAGAACTTTTTTTTTTAAACATCTTTGCTTCCAACAAGGCTGCAAGCAACCACTAAAAGAGTTGGAAAATACTGGAAGTGAAAGGATGAAGATTGTAGAGCGAGATAACGATTGACAGATGACTTGAAAGATTGCAAATTATATGAATCAGGAAAGCAAGATGAAGGAAGCGAATTTCGAAGAACTGATGTTCGAGGAAAAAAACTAGACAAACAAGAATTTTTGGAACACTTAGGAACAGTCAGAGAAAAAGGATGAGGCTTAATTAAATGAAGAGTATCATGAGAATGAATTTTAGTAGATGGCACAAGAGACGCTAGCTCTTTAGAGCAGTGCCCATTATAGTATTTGTAGAAACGAGAAAGAGAAGCAACATTATGACAATGTAATAATAGTTGGAGGTTGGCTGCAAGAGCAGGTCAAACTATGTTTACAATGTGTTTTTGCATCTTGTCTAAAAAAGAAAGAGCATCATTAGAAAATCCGCCCCAAATATGGCAACAGCATTCCATACAAGGCCGGATTTGAGATTTATAGAGATAGAGAATAGAATCCTGAGTAAGAAAGTGTCGATCTTAAAAAAGAGATGCAACCTTAGCAGATGCTAATTTTGCAACCGATTTGATATATGGTTTCCAAGAAAGGTCGGAAATAAGAGTTAATCCTAGAAGATGAAGGGTAGACTCATCTAGTACATTACCGTTCATAAATAAAGAAAGATCTAAATTATTGCGATAACGATTGGTTGAAAAAAGTTGAGTTTTGTCTGAATTAAAGTTCACCAGCCACTGTGAGTCCCATGCTGTAACAGAAGTGAGATCCTTTTTAAGCTCAAACGCCCCCTCCAAGCAAACAGAGAGTGTTGACTTCTTATCATGACAAGAATAAATGATAGTATCATCAGCAAACAATGCCACCTTAGATGTGAGAATAACTGGAAGATCATTAATGTGAATTAAAAAAAGAGTATAGGGCCAAGGATTATACATTGAGGGACCCCTGAGGTTACAGAATAAGAAGATGAGTGCTGTCCATCTCCATCGAGGACAACTTTTATGCTACAATTAGAAAGGAAGAACTCAATAATCTTGAAGATGTTACTAGATACACTGTAAGAAGAAAGCTTATTGAGAAGACCAGCATGCCAAACTTTATCAAAAGCTTTTCAAATGTCAAGAGCAATAGCTTTAACCTCTCCACCTTTATCTAATGCAGGATAAAACCTATCGGTTATTACTGTTAGCAAATCAACGAGAAGATCGAAATCCATATTGATGATCAGAAAGTAAGTTATTAGATTCAAAATGAGAGATTAAGTGTTTGTTAAATAAAGATTCAAAAACCTTGCCTATAATAGGAAGAAGACTAATGGGACGGTAGTTAGACAAAACAGATCACTATCCAGAATTTTTGAAAATAGGGATAACAGATGCCAGAGCTTTTCTTGTTTTCCAGGAGGCTGGAAAACAAGGCTCTGATAAGCACTTATTGAATAGTTTTGAAAGTATAGACGACAGCTCCGGAGAACACTTCCGCAAGACTATAACAGGTATGTTGTCCGGACCACAGGCTGTAGAAGAGTCTAAGCAGGAAATAACTTTAAATACAGAATCTGGAGTGATACGAATGTCAAGCAATGGATCAACCTGTTTGACGGCTATATCAGGTAGAACAAGACTAGTGAAATCAAGAGATGATATTGATGAAAAGTTCTTAGCAAACAATTCAACTTTGTCTTTAGGTGAGGTGACAAAGTCTGAACCATACAAGAAAGGTGAAAAATTACAAATTTGCCCTTATTATTGATACTATTAAAGATTCTTCAGAGATCACGAGAGCCTAATTTTTGTGATGAATTTCAAGATTTTATGATCTGAGAATAGCAAGCTTTAGCATTAGGCAAAACCTTTTTACAATAGTTCTAGCAATAGCAAACAGCCATCTGTTTTCTGGAGAATTGTTTTGCTGATAGATATGCAAGAAACGATTTCGATTGGAAAATGCAGCAGCACAATGTTAGGAAAACCGTGGAGAAGAGTGAAACTTGACTTGGAATAGTCAAGAAGGAATAAAAGATTCCATGCCAGTCTGAATCCATGAAGTTATGTAAGAAGCACATTTGTCAGCAGGAAGACGAAAGATTTCTACCCAAGGGTCATCACGAAAAAAATCACGGAAAGAGTCTCAGTCAGCTTTAAGGTAGTTGTAAGAAGTACGATGATAGGAGGATTCAGATGATGAAGAAGAATAAGATAATAGTTTTAGAGAGATCAAACTGTGATCAGAAGAACCTAAGGGTGAATGTGGAGAAACTGAGCACTGACTAGGATCAGAAACAAGATATAAGTCAAGTAGAGAAGGTAAATGATTCGGGTTGTCAGGAAAGCGAGTTAGAAAGTTGACTATTTGAGTTAGGGATTGAGAAAGACAAAGGTTGTGGGCTTTAAAGCCTGCAGAGTCACTGACACTAGAGCCAAGGCATTCAGTGCAATGAGCATTAAAGTCACCAACAACAACTATATTAGCTGAGGGATAAAGAGAGAGGAGATGGTCAATATAATCAGAAATAACGTCAAAAAGTGTGCAGTCTTGAGATGGAGAGCAATATAGAACAAAGAGAAAGGCGATAGAGTGGAGTGGTGCTAAGCAAAAGCACATAGAAAAATAATCTGTGGATTTAAAGTTTCCAGAAAAATGGGTGAATTCTTACAAATGTAAATGCCCAGGCCAAGCATGTGACTATTGGAGTCTTTACAAATTATGGAAGATAACCATCAACACTAAGATTGCAAGATGAGACAGCTGAACTCAAATTAGTCTCACAAAGAGCAAGTAAGTCTGGTGAACTTTGCAAGAGATAAGACTCAACAGAAGAAAAGTTACTTCGAAGACCACGAATATTAGTGAATGATAAGTTTAGAGAACTTGGTGATGATGATGGCTTTTTGTGTTTTTTTAGTTTTTGGTACTTTATTCATTTTTAAATTTGTTAAAGAAATTGACTCAAAGCATAGATAGTACTCAGAACAATGTTTAATAGCCCAAGCAATTGTCTCATTACTATTAATAAATCCTAAACTGTACCAAAGAGCTCCAAATGTGGCCTTGGCAATGCACACCAAAAGTACAAACAGGGACACCATCCATGCACAACATGGCACTGTTAATATTTTGATATTTTTCAGCTTTTGATCGAACCAGCCTCTCTGAGAGCTACCATAGAGTTTGGAAAACCTGACTTCTAGCTGGCCTCAGAACAAAACTGAGTTTTAGACCTGTACAAGCAAAACCCATGCATTGAGTCAAGAAGATCCAGCATTCAACATTCTAAACTGGAAACAATGTATTAAAAATACATCTGCGCCAGCCTAATAGATGAAGAAGGGGTGCAAGGCTGGTCAACAGATAGAATCTGTTTACCCCTTAAGTTTTTGCCTTGGAGGCCTTCTACAAGGCAGTAGCTGAATGCGTTTAACATCTACCTAAGATTAATATTTTTATCGAGACACCATCTCAAGCCTTTACTCAACCAAGAGCCCCAAGGCAGGGGGTGTTTTAAGTCAGAGTTGGCATCTCCTAGCCTTTGCCTAAAAAGGAATATCCTTGCCTAAAAAGACATATGCCTACAAGGCAGTAAGACATGAAGCAGATTGTACTGAGTTACATGTTACCAGTAGCAGGATAACCTGACCCACTTACTTCAAAATTTACTTACTTATGCCAAACAATTTAGAGAAATTTCAGAAAATACATTAGATATTATTAGTCACTCAAGAAAATCATTACTGTTTACTAAGCACGATAGTATCTGGGTAAAAAAACTTGATGATCCTAATTTTGACGTCACTATGGAAAGTTTCGATTTGGCTAAAATATGTGAGTTAGTTGGCCTTTTTATTCTACATATTATAAGTTAAGACTATGGGTTGCAAACTGTTGGATTATATAGAGATGATGGTCTTTGCTGTTTTTCATGGAATTAATGGAACACAATTTGAGAGAATTAAGAAAAACATTGTTCATCTTTTTAAGGAGAAATTTAATCAAAAACTTACAATAAAAACCAATTTAAAAATTGTAACATTTCTCGATGTTACCTTCAACCTGTTAACAAATACTTTCCAGCCATACAAAAAACCAGGTGACCACCCATTACATATCAACATAAATTCTAACCACCCCCCTAGTATTATTAAATCCATACTAACTATGATATCTAACCGTATTAGCAATATTTCATCTAGCAAGAAAGTTTTTGTTAGAGTAATATCGTTCGATATTACTCTAACAACGATAGAGTAGTATCGTTGAAAAGCATTTTTCAAAAACACATAAGTTTTGCAAAATTTTGAAAAGGAATAATTTAAAAGTCAGTTATAGCTGTCTTCCAAACATCCCCAATATTATCAACTCACACAATAAAAAAGCATTATCTACTGTTTCCAACACAATTGTTTCAACGTGAAGCTGCCGGCAACCTTCACAATGTCCTTTGCAAGGCATGTGTCTTAGTAAAAATATAATTACATCTGCAATGTAAAAACATCACCACAGGATAGTGGTTTAATTATATTGGTTAAATAGAGCATACCTTTAAAGATCGCTCGTACAAACATAAAAACTCCTTTCAATACGAAAGTAAAGCTAATACCACAGAACTTTCTAAATATATCTGGGAAATGAAAAAAAGGGATTTTCAAATCCTATTCTTATGTGGAAGATTATTGATAGGGCGGAACCATTTAAACCTGGAAGAAAGTTATGTAATTTTCAAGCCCTCCCAGGAAACGCGTGCAGTTTTTTGTCTTGTATGACCACACGCTAGTATTTTATTTTAGACAACTTGGTCATGGCCATTTTATAATATTAATCATTGCGGAAAAAACTAAGTTTCAAAAACAAAAAAAGCAAAACTAACAAAATAGGAAATAAAAAGAAATTTAAACAAAAAAAAATAAAAATAAAATTATTAATTTAAATAATTTGTGTACTGTTTTTAATTACGTTTCTTTAGAATCGTAATTTTCAGCAACAAAATTAGATAAGACAAAGAAAGAAAAAAAAAATTTTAAGTCTACATTAAAAAGAATGATTTTTCTTAATTTAACTTTTTTTAAAAGGAAAGCAAAAATATAAATTGCAATATTTTGTAAAATATATTTGTTTAATTTTAATGTAAAAAAAGGTACTGTCCTTAATGAAAACATCCATGTAATAAATGTGTATACTTTTATGTATAACTTTTTGTATTATATAATTATATTTGTTTCCTCCTAATTATACACACATTTAGCTTATTTGGATAAGGCGTAGACTTCATAATTGGAATGTCTATAAATAATTGGTTCGAGACTAACCACTTCCTAAATTTTTTCGCTTTTTTTCTTATGCAGAGCGGAATGTTAAAAAGAAATGTGTCTCCATTAAAATATAAGGGGTAAAAAACAAGAAGATAAAGGTAATATGAAACAATTAAGGCTACGTGTAGACGGCATGGCCTAATTGAAGCTTAAAAACTAAGTATATATGTGTGTGCACCTTACTTAAAAAATACACTGAAAGGCTTAAATGGTATAAGAAATCTGAATGTGATGAGATGTGTACCATTCAAAAACATACAACAAAACATTTTTTTATATACAAATAAGAAAAGATAAATGATTACAAAACAAACATATGACCAGCGACATTTAAAACAAAAACAAAAAAAATGTGGATAGTTGTGGGAAGCGAACCACAGACATTCAGTCCATGAAGTCTACATCTTATCCAAATAAGCTAAATGTGCGTATAACTAGGAGAAAATAAATAAAATTATCTAATACAAAAAGTTATACATAAAAGTTTACGCAGGCATTACATAGAAGTTTTTTTATTAGGAAAATATAAACTTGTTACATCAAAATTATACAAATATATTTTACAAACAGATAACAATTTATATTTCCGCTTTCCTTTTTAAAAAACAAAACAAATAAAATATAGGAAAATCATTATTTTTTTAATGTTTAAAACTTTTTTTTTTTTTTACTGAATTTTGTTGCCAAAAATAACAACCACTTTAAATAAACAAAAATAAAAGCAGTACACAAATGATTTAAATTATAATTACCATTATTTCCTATCTAAGTTTATTTTATTTTCCTATTTTGTTAATTTTGCTTTCTTTGTTTTTGAAACTTTTTTCAGCAATACATATAATAAAACTTGCAAACGACCATGACCAAGCTGTTTAAAATAAAATACTCATGCATGGCCATACAAGATGAAAAACTGCATGTGTTTCCTGGGAAGACTTGAACTTTATTTAACAGAAAAATATCATATCATTAGGTCATCTTTGAAACTATTGAATTAACATAATGAATTAATATCAAAATGTTGCTAAGAAAACAAACTTGTTGTCTGCAACTTTAACATCATCTAAGCTACACTGTTTTGCATTTTTGTATATAACTTTTGTTGTTGTTATGGTTGTTTGTAACGTCTGATGATCACATAAAGCGTGAAACAATGAGTTATGTTACAAATTTAATTGTATTTTATTATTATAATGTATATATATTAATATAATATATATTTGCTCTACTTTTGCATTGAGCACTGTCTATCGAAAAATTACTTTTATTATTAATATATATATATCAACCCTCGGAATTAGGAAAAATGAGGTCGGCAATTATTTGCGGACCTCATTCTTTTAAAGGTCAGCAAATAAAATTTAATACGAAGGTCTTACCATAAAACATAGAAACGAGGCCGGCAATTTTTTGCCAACCTCAAAAACATTTAGATCGCAGTTAGGTCAGCATTGCCAAATGCCAACCCTAATTCCGAGGGCTGATATATATATATATATATATATATATATATATATATATATATATATATATATATATATATATATATATATACACACACACATACATACATACATAAAATAAAAACCTACTGCTTGTTTAAAATGTAGCTTTAAACCTTCATGAGTGCTAACAATTTTAACTCCAACAAAGAATCCCATTAAACACTTATGGATTGCGAGTATTGCAATTAGTTGAATAAAATTATACAATGAACTTTGCAATCCCAACATTAGTCCTTCAAATAATGAATGAACAGAAAAAGCCAAAATTAAAAAAAATATTCTTAACTTGGACTTTGATTCTACAATGTTCAAATGAGATGAATTCTTGTTCTTTATGAGTTTATTTATTTGCAGACTACAAACACGATCTTGTGTGTAATCAATACTATCTTGTGCATAAGCAATACTATCTTGTGTGTACACTGTCTCATGTTGTTGGCTGTTTTGAAGACTGCTTATAATCTGGTCATCAGCAAATATAGTACCAGAATCACAATCAAATGGACTGTTTTGCTGTGTTATATGATGGTATGAACTATTAGATGAATATGATATTTTTGTACCATTCTTGTTGTCTAGCAACAATTTTTTTTCATTTTCTAAATGAAAATAAAAAAACAGTAAGACAAAGGAAAAAAGAAAGTAAATAAAAAAGTTATAAAGTTTTATTTAACGTAACATATTCTAAAAAATAAATTTAAAAAATAAAATCAACTTAAGTTTATTTTGTGTAAATTAAAATTTACTTTATAAAATCTTTACATTTCTATAAATTTATAAACTTCCTTATACCATTATTTGCAAGTGCATCAGTATATTCTACAAAAAGATTATTTGCTTGTTTCATTTGGTAGTAATTTGCAACCTTTTCAATGCTAACAAATATTATCAATCCAAAACAGATAATGAATTCAGCTATCGGAAATATTCTTTGAACATCACTGAGAACTTTGGTTTTTATAAAGCTATCTAAAACATCTGGTATTAAATCTAAGAAACACAGTCCAAGAAAAAGCTAAACAGAAAATATGGCAAAAAAATTATTAAATGTCATTAAATATTATACAAAACAAAAAAAAAACTAAATAAAAACTATATGCTATTAAATCTAACACAAGACAAGAAAAACCTAAATAAAATATATAAGATATGATAAAAAATAAATGCCATTAACAAATTCACTCCCAACAAAAATGAAAATAAGTTAAAAGGTGCAAGTTGAAATTTAACAGAAAGCAAAGAAAAGAGAAGAATAAAAAAACAGAAGAAAGAAGAAGTTTGTAGAAGAAACAGAAGAAAGAACAGTTTATGAAAGAATGAACAACAGAGGATTGAAAAAAAACTGTAAATTGTAATGAGTGTGTAACTGTAAATGTATGTAATGATTTTACAAGACCAAATGTATTTAGATTTATATTTTATTTTATTAAAACAAAATTATACTATTTTCTAGTCTTCCATTTTCTCTGCTTAAACTAAACTATTTAGATAAGGTTAATTTATGCTAAATTATGTAAATTATGTTTATTTATACTAAATTATCTAGATTTTGTTTTTAAATTGTGACAAACATACAGGTGCTCAATTTTCATTTTAAATTTTACAAATAATTAAACTTTTTTATTATACTTTAAATATAAAATTATTTTTTTAATTAGAGCACAGTTATAAATAGCATTGTTATACTTTTAAATTTTATACTTTTAAGTTTTATACTTTTAAATTTAAACATACTTATATTTTGTGTTATATGTTTTTAAATTTAAACATACTTATATGCTGTGTTATATGTTTTTAAATTTAAACATACTTATATGTTGTGTTATATGTTTTTAAATTTAAACATACTTATATGTTGTGTTATATGTTTTTAAATTTAAACATACTTATATGTTGTGTTATATGTTTTTAAATTTAAACATACTTATATGTTGTGTTATATGTTTTTAAATTTAAACATACTTATATGTTGTGTTATATGTTTTTAAATTTAAACATACATGTTGCTTTTTATTATTTTTCAATTTATATTAAAAGTAGTTTTGTATCATTTTTTTCAAACTATTAACTGGAGTTAAATGTGCCATCATCTACGAGAGCCTTTTAAGTATTACTTAAATGTACCGATGACCTACCAATAGATTTTTTTACCAAGTTCCCAGTAAAAAAAATCAATGATTTTAAGTATTACTTTTAAGTAAATGATCATTGAAAAATAAACCTAAGCAGTGATAATAAATTTTTAATAAAAAATACTCCAACAACCATAGATAGATAGAATTTCTGGAGTAAATATATTGAGTAAAATTAAACAAAAGAACTTTATTCTTAATTTTAAATAATTTTTTAAGATCCTTATGAATTCTTCATATTATAAAGCAAGAAAACTACTATAATGCTAGCAAATCTTTAAAATGGACTAACCAAAAAAAGTTTTTTCCAGAGTTGGATTCTCAGCTGATAAAAACTTTAAACACCTAAAATCTTTTTTTTTCTCGTAACATCAAAAATCTTAACTTTGTTCAACTAGATATTTAGTATTATACTAGATATTTAAATCACTTCATCATTACTAATATGACCAAGCAACAAATACAATGGTTATTAAAAGTACATTTGCTGTTATCATGGTTGAAAAAACAATGTTTTTTTCATTAGGTTAAAATTAGATACAACTGTACTCTCTCTCTCTCTCTCTCTCTCTCTCTCTCTCTCTCTCTCTCTCTCTCTCTCTCTCTCTCTCTCTCTCTCCTCTCTCTGTGTATATATATATATATATATACATACATACATACATACATACATACATACATACATACATACATACATACATACATACATACATACATACATACATACATACATACATATATATATATATATATATATATATATATATATATATATATATATATATATATATATATATATATATATATATATGTATATATTTATATATACATATATTTATTAAATTATAAAATTATAAAATTGTGTCTAAATTAAGAAGTCTTATTAAGTGGTCTTTTATTAAGAAATTCATTCGAACTAAAATATAATTTTTAAAAACATTTATTATGATTTAATAAAATGTTATATTCATAATAGTTATATAATAGTTTATTTTATGACTGATTATAATAAAATATATATAAACCCTGACTATTAAGATCTAAATAAAAAGAAGAAAATATTAGACTACTGTTATTTATGTTTTATATGGAATGACTTCTTTAAAATAAAATTTAAGTATGTTATTTCGATTTTCTTAATTTCTCATATGGAAAGTTCAAGTTATCCATAGAAATTTGCAGAAAAGGGACAAAAAATAGTTTGACTTAACAAAGTATGCGTTATCAAAGGTTTGACTTAACCAGAGAATTTTTATAGTAATCAATTAGAGGATTTCAAGAGACAAAACTAAACAGCTATATATATATATATATATATATATATATATATATATATATATATATATATATATATATATATATATATATATATATATATATATATATATATATATATATATATATATATATATATATATATATATATATATATATATATATATATAAATACATACATACATACATATACACACATACATATATATACATATACATATATATATACATATATATATATATATATATATATATATATATATATATATATATATATATATATATATATATATATATATATATATATATATATATATGTATATATTTATATTTATGTATATATTTATATATGTATATATATACATATATATATATATATATATATATATATATATATATATATATATATATATATATATATATATATATATATATATATATATATATATATATATACACATATAATAGCAATCATGTAAAAAAAAAAACCAAAATTATTAATTGTAGTTATCAGATTATAATTGTATATTTTCAAATGTAATAATGATAAAAATAATAATAATAATAATAATAATAATAATAATAATAATAATAATAATAATAGTAATAACAGCAATAACAATAGTAATAATAACAATAATAATAATAATATAGATAAATATTAAAGGTAAATATTATTAATAATAAGTGGTAATAATATGAATAACAGTTAAGTAATGTTATAATTATATTTACATCGCATACAATAATAATAACAATAGCAATAATAAATATCCAAAATGGATAAATAACAATAAAAACAATAACTAACCCAACATTCTACAAATAGCATTTATCTAACATAAAAGTATTTATATTGTGTAATAAAGCTTTATGATTTAAGATGAAGAGGTAAATTATTCCATGATCTTATACATTGGTTTATGATAGATTTATGACCATATTTTATCATACAATGATTTGGGATATTTTTTAAATATTTTTTTCAGGTATTTTTTTAAAAGTATCATTATACTAAAAAATCAATGATAATAAGGAAAACTTTTTTTAGTGGTAACAAAATTACAGAATGAGGGAGGTAAGTTTTTCAACTTGTTTTTCCGCGCAGCTGCCTTGTTCATTAAAATTTATGTTTCGGAGTTATAAAGTTAAGAGAGGGCTGTAATCATGACTAAAAGTAGCCTCCTCGACTGTAGTGGCCTTCATGGCCCTGGGGAGGTGAATTGAAAGGAAATAATTTTAAAAAAAGTGTACTTGTTTATGATTCCAGACAAATAGACCATTTAACAGATAAACAAGATCACATAATTTGAGCATTTTGGATAGATATTAAAGGATGTCAGTTAGAACAACATTGTAGTATTTCATTCAAAGTACATCATTTTTAAAGCCTTGATTTGCAGGTTAGATAATCTTAAAAAAACCTGAACCTGGCTTTGTCCCCAAACCTTGAGTAGAGTTTCATTATTTTTTTAAATTATGACTCACTCCTAAAGTGGCTGCAAGCAACCACTATTAAGTTGGGAGTTACTAGAAAACAAAGAATTGAGTTAACGAGCAAGGAAACTGTTGACAGAAGGCTTTAAAAGTTGCAGATTGTATGAGTCAGGAAAACATAAAGATGAGTTTTAAAGAGTTAAGGTAATAAAAGATACAACTGAAAAAATATTGAACAAATAATATTAACTTTAACTAAAATTGAATATAAATAAAAATAAATTATTAATAATAAAAATAAGTAATACTAAAACATAACAACAAATTATTGGAAATTAAATTGTTTAAAAAATAAATATAAAAACAACTAATTTTCTTGTTCTTCTTTTATAATTTTTATTTTTATTACTCTACTTTTTCTTCTTTTATTTTATTTTTTAATACTCTTTTTTTTTTTAAAAAAGATTCAAAAATATTTAATCTTTTTTTAATTCTTAATGCAAGATGACAGCACAACAGAAGTACATAAAAAGGAAAACTTGATAAGAAAAAACTGTGAAAGAAAAGAACACAAATAATTGCTGATATTAATTGCAATAGATCTTAGAATTTTCACCAGTCTTACACTTGACTGCATCAATACTGATTTAAATTATCAAAATTTTAATTTAAAACTTTCATATATATATATATATATATATATATATATATATATATATATATATATATATATATATATATATATATATATCGCAAATAAGTTAATACTATTAACTTACTTGCGTAAGTTGTAATAAAAAATACTGTGTTAAAAAAACTGTTATTACTACTTACATATTTATTACTGTGTGTAATAAATATGTAAGTAATAATAAAAATAAAGATTCACTGTGCTATTACTAATAGTATTAACAATCGCACATAGAATTTTTTTTTTCGTTAGAATAAATCTAAATAATTTATAAAAATCGATAAATATATTTCTTACTCCTCCAGAAAAAGAGCTCAATTTTTTCAAATGCTTTTCTGTGCATTTCTTAAAAATATTTGGAAGCAAAGTCACAAACAAAGTTATTATAAATAATAAAATAGCTCCAGCCAATTTTGAAGATATATCTTTTACTGACATTTAGCCGAATGCTTTCGATAGTCGCGTTATGTACTGTGTGCAAAATATTTTTCTAATGAAAATTTTTTGTCATAATACAATACTGAATACGTATTTCAGATCGTAAATGTATCGGTTGGTATATTTCAATAAATAAAGTGGCGTGATTGGTTTATTTCCTACGTTGTATTAATGTAATTTGTAAAAAAGTTATTAAATAAGTAAGTACTTTTAATATTGAGACCGAATACAATATTGACCGAACCTGATATAGACCGTAATAGTAAATACGTCGGCTAACGCGTTAGACTAGGTCAAGGATCAGATTTAATCGGCCAAAAAAATCGTGATTTTGAAATCGTATCTCTCCTTTATAATTTTTCATGTTGAGTATTTTTTGGTGGTGAAGCTTTAAAATCTCTCCATATAATATTTTTATTTTTATAATTTTTGTCCTTTTCGAAATAATAGTTAAAAATATTTCTTTCGATAGTTCTTCTTTTTTCGCTTGGGTTTAACAACGCTCTCGTGAAACAAGACTATTAGTGATATACTCAACTGTTTCATGCAAACAAGGTTTTCTTTAACTTCGGCTAAGTTTCTGTAACTTGGCAGTTGCTAAGTTGTTCATTAATTTAAAGTTACTCAAAGATCCCTCTTGTAATTGGCTCAGATCGCTGGTAGGACTAAGAATTTCAAAAGATTTTTTTTTTTTACATTTTGAGTATCGTCATTAGTTTTAAAACTTTTCAACAATCTGCATAAAATATCTAACTCTTCAGTGTGAACCTTCTAGAAAGTTTCAATTTATCTAATCAAAAAGTACAGAACTTACAATAATAAACTATGAATTTACATAAATAAGGTTACATGCTCATTAAATTAAATTTTTTTAAATTAACTCATTAAATTAAAAACTAACTAATGAAGTGACCCCTATAAAATTAAAAAAAAAAAGAAGAAAAAAGCTTTAAATAAAAGGAAGGATTCGAAAAAAAAAAATTAAAAAGAAAAAAAAAAACAATAACAAAAATTTTGAATGAAGAAACTCTTTAAGTGCTTGCTTACTTGAGCATCACTTGACTAAGTGCAATATGATATTATATGGTATAATAAAATATTTTTTTGATTTTAAAATCTGAAACTCAAAAAAAATTGTTCAGATTTTTATGAAGAACTTATTAAAATTAACTGTTAAATACTTTTTAAATGACGGCCGTAACAATGGACATCCAACGCATAACAAAGTCAAAGAAGAATGAATAAGGTTTTCTATTGTTTCTTTGATTAGATTGAGATGTCTTTTGCATCAGGCTTCAGTTTTAATTTCAAAATACAAAAATAGGTTTGATTCGGCTACCCTGCTTTTTTTTATTGATTCAATAGTTTAAACTCCTCCAGATACAAACAAAAAATTATAATTATTTTGCAAAACAATTTCTATACTCTCCATATATATTCTATACTCTCCATATAGAAACTCTTTTTGCAAAATCAGTAAGGTTGCTTAACAAATAACATGTAAACCATCAATTTCAATGATGCACAATTTAGTAAATGCAAAGTTTGATAATTTTTAATAGCTTTATCTCTGGATCTGTAGTCTCAGAAATTATTTGGCTTTAAATGTCTGATTTAAATCAACAGTTTATTTGATCTGCTAAACCAATTTTTTTTTTACATATTTGATCACAATTCAAATAACTTTTTTTTATGCTTAGAATAATTAGAATAAATTAGTAAGATTTTATTTATCTATGTCTCATATGTCAAATTAAGAATAACTCCCAGTTTTGTTAAACAATACATATATTAAATGTATATTATAATATACAATCAGGGTGTTATCCAGCCTTGTTTGGAGTACCGTTATACGCGTTAGTCCTAAATGCTCGTAAAATTGAAATTCCCATCTTATGGTAACAAAAATACCATTCTTTAGCTTAAGTATGCCAATTATGTACAAAGTTTTATCATAATTTTAAAAACTATTGCAAATTATTAATTTTTAGATATTATTAGTAAAAAGTGATTGAAATGGTAACTTATAAATAGAGAAAATCCCTTGTTTTTCGAAATAATTTAATTTTGCCAACTAGGATTAATAATCTAATTAAACAAATTAACAAATAAACTAATGATAAATAAATTGATAAATAAGTAAATAAATAAAAAAATCAAACTAATAAAAATTGGGGTTTTCTTCAAAAGTAACTCATAAAATTGGTAACTCAAATTAGGCAATTAATTAAAACTAAGAAAAAGCAAATACTATATATATATTTGCTTTATTTATTTATAGCTTTAGAACTTTTTTCTTGCTAACATTTTTAGATATATCTAAAAATGTAAGCGAGAAATAAAGTTCAACCCCAAAAAACAAAAAGTTTATTTACCGTAACACCTATCCAAGTAGGTGTTACGGTAACCAAGTAACCCAAGATTAGAAATGACGCTAGTTATCGCTGCTGATATTACCAAAAGTAATTAAAATAACTATTAAACAAGCGACGATCAAAGTACTTTAAAGTACAACAAAGAATTTATAATATTATATTTGATAATATAATTGTTCTTTACAATGTCTACCTATTTTCTTACATATTTTTATACATATTTAAATAGATAAAAATAAAGTTTGTTTCCTTTTTGCATTCAACAAAAAAAGTTCATATTAGTTTTATTCAATCTAAAAATATAAGCAAGTTAATTAATTAAATTTTTAAGTTAATTTTTAATATTAAATTTTTAATTTCTTTCTTGAACTAGAACTATAAATTAAGATAATTAAATATAAATAAAATATAAATAAAATATTTACAAATAATAAGAAATATATATATTTTCATTTATAAAAAGAATTTACACACTATTGAATGCATTTTTGAAAGAATTTAAGACTCTAAAAAGTACTAAAGCTTATTATAATATATAAATTTAAAATAAATTATAAACAAATTTATACTTTGATGTATTTTTTTAAATAAAGTAGAAAGCGGCATTTTTCGAGTAATTCCAATTTTCAGTTTTTTGTAAGTGTATAAAACTTACAAAAAAATTACAAGCACGAACTTTTCTTGTAACACAGTAGGACTTTTTTAAACAATTTCCAAATTGGAAAAGTAAAACCCTACTAATTGCGTAAATTGTTTAAAAAGTCTTCGGTGAACCCACACATTTATTCAAACATAATGTTTTTATAACAGAAAAAAAAAACGCAGATTTATAAAGTTGAAATTAACCTTCTAGGCAAAGTATAACGCTGAAACAGCATGTTTTTTTGTAAACAATTAAGTTGTTTTTTTTGTTGAAAAGTTTTAAACTTATTTTCAAATGTTTATTGATAAAACAAATCCAACTTGTCTTGGCACTTGGCGGTTCCTTTATTATTCATCGTTAGAAAACAGAGTTTAATTTCTGCGACGTTCTAAATCAGTGACGGATTAAAACTTTTCGGGACCCGAGGCTATTTTAAAGCAGAAATCCTTTTTCCATGTCATTAGTCAAAGATTTATTTTTTAGAGTTTTTTTTGAAAAAAATCTTTTATTTTTAATTGGGGCCTCTAAAACTGTGGGGCCCGGAGCCATATTCCTCCTAACCCACTTTATTCCAGCACTGCTCTAAAGCCACTTTTAATTTCGCCTGAATATTATTTTTTCATAACTTTAACATGGTGCTTTGTGTTCATGAAGTTTAAGAGGAAACTTTTTTTTAAAGTTTTAGACCCTGCCCTACCATGCTGTGCTGCACTTGTGATGATTTATAACCATGAGCGAGATCTCCTCTCGTTCTCGTTTCTCGAGAACGAGACGAGATCTCGAGAAACGAGAGATCTCGTCTCTCGAGATCTCGTTTCGAGTGAGAAACGAGAAATAGAAAATTCTCGCGAGAAGTAGAACGAGACTTAAATATTATATTATTTTCCAAATTAAAAATTATTATAATTTACAAAATGCTTAATAATTTGTTTTTTTAATTAATTAATATTTTGACTCCGTGATTTTAATTAGATTTTTAAATTAGATTTTTTTTAAAAATCTAATTAAAAAATTTTAATTAGATTTTAAATATTTTTAATTAGATTTTAAATACAAAAACTTTTTGTATAAAATGGTGCACTTTCGACTTAATTTCATTAGTTTACGGTGCTGAATGAAAGGCGTGCAAAAAAGTCTTTGAAAACAAAAGATGGAAGCACAAGCGAACTTCATCGTCACCTCGAAAAAAAACACAGCCAAGATTACGTTGAGTATTCTGAAAAAACGGACGACTCTCTTCTTCCTCCTCCTAAGAAGAAACAACGAACGATGGTCGAAATGCTTGAAACAAAGTCCAAATATGACAAAGACAATTCCGTTCAAAAACAGTTTGACTTTTCAATGCTGGATTACTTTTGCACTGATCTGGCATCCTTTTCAGCAGTCGAAGGAAGAGATTTCAAGAAATTGTTTGACATTGCAAACCCTAAACTGAGCCTTCATCACAGAACAAAATATTTACGAAAGCTTTCAATTCGGTCAAGAGAAGTTCAAGCTGGAATGAAGAGCATAATAACGGAGATTACGCCAAATCTAATAAGTGCTGCATTTACTTCTGACCTTTGGACTTCTAGAGCTCAGGACAGCTACATCTCTTGGACTTTTCATGTTATTGACGAAAATTGGAGACTACATCACTGGACACCCCATGTCCAACAGTTCCCAGGCAGACACACAGGTGTCTTAATTGAAGGAAAGCTGGATTCTTTCTTAGAAGAACTAAATTTGCCTGCTGATTTGCCAATGTACTGCGTGAACGACCAGGCAAGAAACATGAAACTTCCAGTCAAATTGTCAAAGCGCCTTGACCAATACTTGTGCAACAATCATATTTTGCAATGTGCAGTTTGAGACTCATTTGGAATGACTGCTGGAATGGATGATGCGTTGCAAACATGCAAAGATTTGGCTTCTTTAACTCACCAGTCAACAGTTGCAGCTGAGTTGCTTGAATCAGAATCAGACGCTTAAGGAATCAATTTTAGACAGTTACGCCAATCTGTTGACACAAGATGGAGTAGTGAACTTCTATCCTATATCTAAAGAGTGCAATTATCAGCTTATGTGCAAATGAAGATATTTTTTCTTCAAAGACTATCAGTGCATCACAGTGGAAATCAATCGAGGGAGCAGTAGAAATTTTGGCACCACTTAAAGAAGCTACAGAAACGTGGTCGGCTGAGTCTAATCCAACAATTAACGCTGTCGCCGATTCTCTTTATTTAATCCATTACAAAATTGATCAATTTATTGAGACGGATGGAAAAAATGGCTACGGTGTCTTGTATGCAAAAAACTTGAAAAGCTGCATTGAGAAAAGATTTCCTCTTTGTCACACTGGAAACTTATTGAGTGCTGCAGCAAACGACTTAAATCCTGCTTTAAAAGGACTTCACTTGAAGTACTTTAAAATATTTCAATCAACAAAAGTATGGTTAGCCTCACAGGTTAAGGATAATGTTGAGTGCCAACCTGTTGCCAGAGTCCTTTCGTCATATTTGTCCCCTAATTCAAAACTGAAGCGCAAGTTAAACGTCAGACTTGAAACACAAGAACCAACATATGAACTGAATCCTATTTTGAGCAAAATGTGCCGGTATGAATATCTCCCTGATGCCAAAAAAGACTTTCCGATTCTTGATTAGTGGAAATTGCATTCAAATACATTGCCAGAACTCTCTTCATTAGCTAGACAAATTTTAGCTATTCCAGCAAGTTCAACTAAATCAGAGAGAGTTTTTAACTCAGGTGGAAATGTCGTCCGATCATCCAGACACAACTTACACTCAGAAAAAGTAGAACAAATCATCTTAATCAGAGAAAACATTGTCTTGTTGGAAAAGTTTGACAAAATAATTCTGAATTAATATTTGAAAAAGTTGTTTACATTTGACAAATGTCATTTGTGTCTATTTGTCAAAACTATGTTTACATTTTTTTTTTACTTGGATTTTAACAAATTTGTTTTCAAAAATAGTTAAATTTCTCGTCTCGGTCTCGGTCTCACGAGAAGTACTAACTTCTCGTCTCAGTCTCGTCTCGGTTTGAAAAAACGTAGTCTCGCTCATGGTTAATGATTTATTTTAAAACGTTAATGATGGTTAATGATTTATTTTAAAACGTTGCATTTCCATTAATTAACAGACCAATAAGAGTAACAACACGTCTCTAATAGATAACATTATAACTACTGAAATTTTTATGAATCTCTTAAAAAAGTTATTATAAAAAATGACATTTCTAACCATTTCTTTTTTATAGTATTAAATATTACTACAACAACAAAAAAAATCTTTGTCTAACGATTATTATTTCTTGTTTATATTAATGATCTCTATAGAGTCTCCAACTTAAAGACAATGTTTGCTCATGGTACTAATCTTTTTCTATCCCAAAATACCATGATTAAATTATTTCATGGTATAATTATTGAAATAAAGAAAGTTTGCTTCAAATCAAATAAACTTTTGCTAAGCATTAAAAAAAAATTAAATGGGTTCTTTTTCATTTTGCTTCAAAAATATATATATACAAACCAGCAGTGGCGATTTAAGGTTTAGCGTAGTGGGGCGGGAGAGGGAAGATGAATAGGGGCGACAGGTTTTGATGATGGCACATTAAACCCAAAAGATTTTTTTTTTTAGGATTGCGTTTGTGATAGTTGTATATATGTTGCACGTCTTATTGATTTTAGTGATCGTTTCGTACTAATTCTGTAAAATACTTTATTGTGAAAGTTATATTTTATTGTAAACATATACTGTGTTCTTATGTACTAATTCTGTAAATTTTTTCTTGAAAAATGTTTTATATAGTTTAATGAAATATACTTTGTAAAACGTGTTGTGTATGAGTGTGTATATTTATGTGTAGGTGTGTATATATCTGTGTATCGTATGCATGTGTATGTGTATATATGTATGTGTGTGCATACGTAAGTAAATCTATGTGTATATATATGTGTGTATATGTATGTGTATGTATGTATGTATATACGTATGTATGTATATTGAAAATATGTATGTATGTATGTATGTACGTGTGTATGTATGTAGTATATGTGTATGTGTTTTATGCGTATATGTCTATGCTTTGATTTGTGTTTATACAAATGTTTTATATGTACATATGGTGTTATGTATGTACATGCACGTAAGTGACTTGTATGACCTTCAAAGCTAACCTACTTGCCTAAAAAAGGCTACACGTGGGTCAAAGAAAAAATAGCAGAACACCAAGAGGGAAATATTCATCATATGACAATAAAAATCTATTCATCATATGACAATAAAATTATAAAAATGACATAAAAAGAAAAATGAAAAATTCGACAAGGCAATTGTGATATACTAAACAATATTCGACAAGACAATCGTGATATACTAAACAATATTCGACAAGACAATCGTGATATTAAAAAAAAAATAGTAATAAAAAAATGATAGACTTAATTTATTCAATAATGTATTTCCAGAAGTGTTTTACAATTGTTGAAGAAAATATATAAATTTTGAAAAAAATAAAAAATTCAACAAGGAAATCGTGAATCGTGAAATATTGAAGAGAAGATGCAGATATTAAAAAAAAAAAAGTTCTAAAGAAAAATGATTCTAATGTGGAGCCTACCATATTTCAAGTTAATTTAATAAAAACTTCAAATACTATTTTTATTAACAAGAAGCTATTTTGTAGAAGTTTACATCAACTTTTATTGAGACTCGACGCGTCTAACTTTAGCGGTTTTCTTGACAAGACTTTTAAGGTGGTTTACCAGGAAATAAAGTTTATATTTTACAAATTTTCAGTTTAGATTGTTTTAAGATAATTAATTATCCCTGAATTAATTTCTGAAATCTGTTTTCAGAAAAATAAACACAAAAGGTTTATTTTAAGATTTAAACGAGGTGGTTAAAATAATTTTCCATAGCAACGGCCCCTATCAACACACTTTTCTTTTTTGTTTTGGACTAATTTTTGTATACTTGGCATACTTTTCAAAAAATTGAATTTTAGTATGATGGTTAAGTCTGTTCTATACCGTAGATTAAAAAAAAATAAACAAACTACATTTACTTTCAGTGTTATACAAGAGATGAATAAATGACAAAATTTTATATTTATGTTTACATTTACTAATGAAGTTGTTTATGGATTTTAGTTCTTTTATTATTAAAATATAGCTAATATTAAAAGTAATTGGAAATAAAAAAAATCATTTAAGAAAAGTGAAGAAGACATTCGCTGGGAACAAGTTCCAAAAAGCAAGTACCGAAATAGTAACAACAACTTTACTAAAAAAATCATGTAGTGCTAAAAAGCTTAGGAAATTTAAATTGAATGAAAAACAGTGTTCAGATGATTTTAATTTAATTATGTATTTTCCTATTCTCAAAGAAATATTAATGCAAGTTGGTAGCTGCCCAGATTGTCAAAATGGAGTAACCATACAAAATATTGATTCAAAGAGAATGGGATTTTCACACAGTTTGAAAATCAAATGCACATCATGTTCATATGAATGGTGCACTTTTACAAGTAATACTGCGGACAAAAGCACACAAATTAAAGGCAGGAGTGCATTTGATATTAACTTAAGAATGATTATTGCTTTTCGTGAGATTGGTCAAGGGCATGAACCTATGAGTCGTTTCGCTTATATTAAAAATATGAGTTGCATGAATGTAAATGCTTTTCAACATAATCATAAATTGATTTAAGCTGCTTATGATTCTGCTGCTAAAGATTGTATGAAGTTTGCTGCAAATGAAATTAAAGCAAAACTCTGTTGAAAAATCCACTACCGGTGTTCCATTAATCCAGGTTTCTCTTGATGGTATTTGGCAGAAACAAGGACATTCTTCTCTTAATGGTGTAGTTACTGCTATAAGTAGTGGTCGATGTGTTGATGCAGATGTATTAAGCAAGTATTGCAGAGGGTGTCAAATTTGGTTCAACAGAAAACAACATTCTAAAAATGAAAACTGGAAAACAAATCACAATTGTTCTTTAAACCACACAAAATTGTCAGGGGCAATAGAAAGAATTGGTGCACTTAATATTTTTCAACGATCATTGGAATTGTATGGACTCATATATAAGTACTATCTTGGAGATGAGGACTCCTCTTCTTTTAATTATGTAGTAGCAAGTGATCCTTACGCTGAGTATGATATCAAATCAGAAAAGTTAGAGTGCATTGGACACATTCAGAAAAGAATTGGAACCCGTCTCCGTAATCGTCGTAAAGAAAAACATGGAGGGCTAAAGTTAACTGGAAAAAATAATCTGACAGAAAGGGCAGTGAATATCATCCAGAACTATTTTGGAATGGCTATTCGCCAAACTGCTAAAAATTGCAAATTAAATGATACACAAAAGATATACCAAATGAAAAAGAACATTAGAGCAGTACTTTTTCACTGTACCAATTTCAACAGTCAATCACAACGCCATGTTTTATGTCCTGTAGGACCTGAAAGTTGATGTAAGTGGAAAAAATCAGAAGATGACCCGGGAAATGACAATTATAAACCAAAAGTTAATCTACCTATATGGGTTCATTATATTATATAAAGTGATTTCAATGATTTAAGTGATGACCAATTATTGAAAAAGTGTGTTCATGAAGAAACACAAAATTGCAATGAAGGGATCAATAATGTAATTTGGTCTAGGTGTCCCAAAAATGTGTTTGTGAAGAAAGCTACCCTTGAAATTGGAGTGAATTCAGCTATATTGAGTTTTAATGAAGGAACATCTGGTCTTAAACGCTTTTTTGAGTATCTAAATATATCACACAGTGGTAAGACTGTAACCGGTTCATTGAAATATGGAGAGAAAAGAAAAAACTTTTATTAAAAAAAAAAGAATTCAATTAAGGGGATTATCTAAAGGCTGGTTTGATAAAGAACAAGAACTTGAAGCTAAAAATCATATGCTTCTGGAAGTTTTTAGACTGTTTTTTAACTTTATATTTTTAGAATGCTGTTTTCTTAATATGTCATTTTTTGCTATTTACCTTTACGTGGAACAAGATATTTCCAGATCGGTTTAAGATATGGAGCTGAAATTTTCAGCATTTGCAGTTATAACTTAGATCTGGAGACTGAACTAAAATCAAGACATAAGGTGCTCTATTTACAGTGTTATTACTCATTGTTCATGATTTTTTCATGTAGACCCCCACATGTAGAGTGGTATAAGTTATAGCAAATTTTAATAATTGGCAATTAATAATTGCACTACTTGTGCAATGAACTTCATTTTAGTTCAGGAACTAGATAATATAAGCAAGATTATTTGTGCAAAATTTCGAAAGAAAAAGATAATTTATCTTTGAGTTTTCTTGTTTCATCCATGTGTACAGTTTAATGCCTTTTTCAGCTAAAATTTGATTTTTTTTTTATAAAAAACTTCAGAAATTCAAATTTTTTTTCATAACTAGTAACTAAATTTCGCTATTGGAACTATTTTATTTAATATTCTGAAAAAAAAAAATTCAATTTGACAAAAAAAATTTATTTCCTGGTAAACCACCTTTAGTCTTCTTTGAGTTTTCGCGTTCTTTATCTTTATTTAATTTCTATCTTTATTTTAACATAATATATTGGTATAAAAATTTTAATGTAATAAAGAACATAGAAAAAAAGAAAGAAAAAAAAGAAAAGTGTTCTATTGTCTTACGGACGCGTGTGTCCACTGAAGTAAAATGATTTATTAATAATTCAAAGTCATGATGTCATCTCTTAAGAATGTCATCTATTAAGAATGAACTTGCGTTTTTCATTTGTTGTTCAGTTTTCATTTCTGGAGATATTGATGCATGCACATCTTTGAAAGTAGGGCCGGCTTCAACCAAGCGGGGAGGGGGTGGTATACGGATTTTTGCCGAAAACATTTTTAACACATAAAAACAAATTTAAATTGCTTGAAAATGTTGAAATTAGTCAACTTATAATTTTTTGTTTTTCTTTCTTTAAAAAAAAAGTCATTTCTATGAACATCTGTCACTGTACAGTCACAGTAGTTTTGATACACCGAACTATGTTAAAAATGCATTGACTATATAGATTATGATTATAAGCAATACTTTTTTAAAACAAAATGTCTTTTTTTTTTTTCCGGCCATAAATGCGGACAAATTTGTAAAGCAGTTATGTAAACGATAGTTTGCTGTTTCTTAGTTTTCTATTTGATATCCGTTTAAAATAAACACAGAATTTTGTATAAATTTAACTTATATAGAAATAAAATAATCAACTAACTTCAACAATCTAAAAAAGTGTATTATATTTTCTTTTTCAACAACAACCTAAGTAGCATTACAAGAACTTGGAAAGGAAGTAAAGAAAAATATCAACATCAGACCTATTACACACTCTTTCAACCTCAAAATAAATAATAAAGTCATTTCTGATCCAACCACAATTGCTTATATTTTTAACAGCTACTTTCCACTTTCTAAGAGAATTTAATTAACAAAAAATTTATCCCTAAATATGATTTATAGACTTTTAAAAAAATCATAATGCAAGTTCTTTCTTCTTTGAGCCAGTGACTGAAGCTGAGGTGTCTCATAATGAAGTTGAGGTGTCTCATAATGAAGTTGAGGTGTCTCATAATGAAGTTGAGGTGTCTCATAATGAATCTTCAAAACAAAAAAAATCTGGGCCCAAACAGCCTTCCAACATTTATTCTGAGCTTATTCTATAAGAAATAAGAAAATCAACAAATGGTGTCCCACAACGCTCTGTATTAGGACAATTCCTTTTCCTTCTCTTTATTAATGATCTTAATATCTCTCTGAAAATTTCCACTACTTACCACTTTGCTGATAATCTTCTTTTAATAAACAAATCACTTTAAAAGATTAACAAAAATATAGCTATTCACGAAAGTTTAAACGATTACAGAACTATAAGATCTAATCTTCGGTTTTTCTTGAATAAAAATTTAACAGAAATAGATACCAAAATAGTTTTTTTTTCCAATTTGATAAATAGATTATTTGTTAATAGAATAAATAAAGTAGGTTTCGACTCATCACTGTTTATTCAGAAAATTCATCAAAAGGTAGGTAATACAAATTAAGAGGTGTCACAAAAGTTTAAACGATTTTATTTAGGATCAATTATTTGCCAATTAATTGTTAAGTCTGGTGCGAAAATTTTTTTTTATTTTTAAATAAAGTTAAAATGAGTTTACAATCAAAATCACAACATCATCAGGCAGCTTTTAATTCATTAAAAATCAACTTGAAATATTGTAAATTTCAAATTAATTTCAATTGCGTGCAAATGGGTCGAAAATCAGTTTCTTGTGAGATCAAGTGGCAAGTTATTGGTATGGCGAGGACAAAAAATCACACAAACGTTCAAATAGGCAAAATACTTCACGTTTCTGAATACTGCGTTCGAAAAACCACCAAAAACTGGGAACTTACCAAGGACGTCTCCGACATGCCGCGTACTGGGAGACCATCCAAATTCAGCAACCGTGACAAAAGTGGTATATTTAGAAAGAGCAGAGAAAACCCCAGACTCAGCGACAAAAAACTAGCACAAACCTTCAACAAGTAATCCAAAAAATAATCCAAAAGTTAGCAGAGAGCTCGTGAGACGAGCATTGTTGGACAAAGGTATTGGAACGTACATAGCTGCTAGAAAACCTATTCTTTCGATCAAGGATAAATGCAAACAACGAGTGTGGTCCAAAAAAAGGCTGGACTGGTCTGTAGAACAGTGGGAAAAAGTTATTTGGAGTGATGGAGCTAATTTTCAAGTTGTAAACCGCAAGGGAAGAATCTATGTCAAAAGATTTGCAACTGAGAAATATTCAGACAGGTTTTTGCAACATCGTCGACAAGGCGTTGGAGGGTCGGTTGGCATCTGGGGATGTTTTTCTTACAAAGGTATAGGCTTCTGTGGCCTGTACAAAGGCCGAATTAATCAATACACCTACAAGAACACATTGGAAACGTGTTTAGTTCCATCAATCAGACACTTGTATGGCAGAAGCAAGCAATTAATCTTTCAACAAGACAGGGCTTCAGCTCGCACAGCTCACTCAATCAAAGAGTATTTAAAAAAAAAAAAAGTTCAATGTGATGTCCTGGTGCCCTAGATCACAAGATCTCAACCAAATCGAAAATATTTGGTCTTGGATCGACAATCAACTGAATACCATGAAATTCGATCAACTCAGCATTTGAAGCAACTTTTGAATGAGTACTGGCTGAAGGTACCTTGCGTGATGTGCATGAAATTAGTTGAAAAACAAAAGTGGACACTTTAAATATTAATTTTGCTTTTTTTTTTCATTTCTTGTTCGAATGTTGCAATTCGTTTAAACTTTTGTGCTTCTTATTTTTCCTGTATGATTTTTTGTAATTGATTTTTCTAAATATATATCAAAATTTTTATAATATGTTCATTTTCATAATAAAGCTAATTACTTTTTCTTTAATAAATAAAAAATAATAATTCGATATCATTTTAAAGTTTTTTTTTATTAAACAAAAACCAAACATACTTGATAAAAATTCTGCGATCAATTAAACTTTCGTGAATAGCTGTATGAAAAGAACAAAATTACTTTATAGCAAACCAATTTACTTAGGTATGTGTATATTAGATTTAAGCAAAACACTAATTTATGAATTTCACAATGATTACGTAAAACATAAATATTCTGATCGTGCAAAACTATTATTCACAGATACAGATTCTTTAGCATACGAAATAAAAACAGAAGACTTTTATGCAGATATTTCTAATGATGTTGAAAGCAAATTTGATACAAGTGAATTTTGTGACAATTTGTTCCATCTACCTTTTAATGAAATTTCTGAGTAAACAGTGATGAGTCGAAGCCTACTTTTTTTTATTCTATTAACAAATAACCTATTTACCAAGTTGGAAAAAAAATGTTTTTGATATCTATTTCCGTTAGATTTTTATTCAAGAAAAACCGAAGATCTTAAAATTCTGTAATCGTTTAAACTTTCGTGAATACTGCATTAGTAAAAATGGAAAAGATTAACAACAATTGTCATAAACTTATCAATGTTGAAGGAATAATATTACCAAATGAGTCACTAACAAATTTTCAATTAATCAAAGCAGCAAAAAAACTAAAAATGAATCATTTTAAAGGTGTATTTGTAAGAGATGAATTATCTAAAAATACACAAAAAAAAAGAATGTTGAATATTAAATACAGGAGATTCAAGTAGAAAAGGATTTCATTGGATTTGCTGGTAAAAAAACGGAGAAAAAAAACTTTTGACTCTTATGCACAATCACCACCAATTTAAATTGTTAATTAATTAAAAATTCCTGTTTATTATAATAGTGAAAAAGTTCAGTTTGGAAATGCCTCATTCTGTGGACACTTGTGTTTATATGTTTTAAAAAAACTAGATGAAGGATGTGATTTTCAGAATATTATTAATAATCTATGGTAATTTTTTAAAACTAATCAAGTAGCAAATGGTTTAACAACATCTCAAGCTACTAACTTGTTTATTAGGAGAGATAGACAATATAATGCAACTAATAATATTAACATGAATTCTAATAAATTGATAAATGTAGCAGAGTCTTCTAACTCAAATGACGCTCTACAAAAAATTATGTTGATAAAATAATACCTAATCCTAGCAGTTTAAAAATAATACCAAATTCAAGTTTAACGTACCTTGGAGTAAAATCACAGACTCTTGCACCACATACAGGTACTGATAGAACAGCAATTTTTAATCAACCTATTGGTCCTGGTATTCTCAGAAGATCATGGTTAGAATTTACAGGAACAAATACTACTGGAAGTATGCCAGGTAACGTATTTATTAGAATATACGCAGATAATACACTTTGCATAGGAGATTATTCTTCTTCTACGGATAATTCCGGAATAAATAACGGGTGATGCGGAAGTTATCGGACAAATCCTAATTTCATTATTTGAGCATAATAATTAGTTTTTGTGGTTTTATGCGTAGGCATAAACGTTCTATAAAATATAAACTTTATTATTTGAAACACAATTATTTAAAATGAGGTTAAATGGAGCTAAACGAGAATCTTTTCGAAAGCGACTAAAAATGTTTTTTGTAAATAAACCTAATATAAAAAAAAAAAATCGTTAATCATTTTGAAAAGGAAGGATTTGCTCGAAGTACAATATATGATAACCTAAAAAGACTTGAAACTGTTCAATCGTTTTCTGATAGAAAGCACCCTGGTCGTTCGACATCCTGGACTAGAGAAAAGAAAGCCGAATTAACGAGACTTGCCAACAATCGAAAAGGGGTAAGTCAGAGAAAAATAGGTATTAAAATCGGTGTAAATCAATCGACAATTGGTCGTCAGTTAAAAAAAATGAATATTAAATATAGAAAACGTGAACAGACTCCAAAATACACTATAGAACAACAAATAAAGGCAAAGAAAAGAAGCAGGAAACTAGTTAACCAACTCTATAACACAAAATCGCTTCTAGTCATCGATGACGAAAAATACTTTTGTTTTGCAGGGGACAACATGCCTGGAAATTCTGGATACTCCACAAACAACAAAAAGACATGCCCAGAAAGTGTTCGTTTTATAGGAAAAGAGAAATTTCCAAAAAAATTATTAATGTGGATAGCCATATCTGACCGTGGTATGTCCGAGCCATTGTTTCGCACTTCCAAGGCTGTAGCGATCAATTCATCAATCTATATCAATGAATGTTTAGAATAACGACTTCTTCCATTTATTCACAAGTATCATGGAGACTTTAACTATTTATTTTGGCCAGATTTAGCAAGTTCTCATTATTCTAAAGATTCTCTAAATTGGATGGACCAATATGTCTATCACGTTGATAAAGAATCCAATCCCCCAAATGTGCCTCAAGCACGACCAATTGAAAATTTTTGGGGACATTTGGCACAGAAGGTTTACGAGGGAGATTGGCAAGCTTCAACAGAGCAATTTTTGATTGATCGCATTAAACTAAAACCCAAGAAATTGATTTAAACTTTTTACAGTCGTATATGAAAGGCGTCAGAGCAAAATTGAGATCAATTGCAGATGGTGGTGTTTTTTCATATAAAAAATAATATATTTTTATTAAAAGATAAATGCTTTATTTAAAAAAAATATAATAGTAGTTTGTTTTTTTATTTATAAATAAGTTATTGACGTTTTTATTTTGTCCGATAACTTCCGCATCACGCGTTACTATACCTTTAGCCTGTGATTTTTTGTTTTCTCCTCTTGGTGGGCCATTTTATGCAAACTCTTTACAAGGTTGTAATGTGCTTACTAATAATGCATTAGGAGGATACTTTACACTTGATTTACCATTTAAAACCAATCTAGCAATTCAATTGCTTAATAAAACTGGTAATACACTAACATATTGGTTACAACCTTTTAATACAATAGGTTCATCAATACCACAATCAATTTCATCTCTTAAATTATACTCATCAACATTTAAATATATGAACACAACTTGTTGTAGAAAATATATATTATTGGATACTATAGGAAACGGTAATGGCGTTTATTTAAAATATGCTAGATTTCGTGTTGTTGGCGCATCTGGACATTGGTGGACATCAAGAGTACGCATGTATGACGCACTCAATTCTCCTGTAAATACAAACTCTGTTATACAATCCTGGACGCCATATAACTATAATAACTATACAGTATTTCCTCGATATGATCTTGATATTAAATGTTTTTACTGCTCATCTGGTTTAGAAGATTTTTATCTTTCTTTATGGAACGGTGCTAATATTACGTCGTTTAATAATACATCAGCTGGACTATTATATCAATCAAAAGAAACAACTAATTTTACAACTATTATCTCATTTTACAGAAATTATAGTCAGTCCGATTATCGTCCCAGCGTTGCTAATGAAAGAAGATTAGTGGTTATATTAAACTCTGGGGATGAACAAATTGGACAATCTGGAAGTGATTTGGCTCAGAAATTATAGTTATGATGTAACCATAATATATTAATATGCTATGGTTGTGATATAACTATAATTCTTTTTTTATTTTGCTTAGAAATTATGATTATGATGTAACCATAATTTATATATAGATTATGGTTGTTATACTACCATTATTTTATTTTTATATATTTTTTTATTTTGGCTTAGAAATTATGGTTAGGATCATGGCTGAAATATGATATGAAATTATGGATAAAATTATGGTTGAAATAAATTTTGGCCTAGAATCGGTATTTTCTACTACTTCCCTGTCTTCGACAATTTTGTATATCTACCCATTTCTCTCTAGTTCTTGTAATATGGAGTTTGCTAAATACTCTCCTGTAGTTTCCGTAACAGCAATAAAACAAGCAAAATGCTCCTCTATATTGCAAAATCCAAAAATTATTGACATTTGTTCAATACGACTTGTATCTCTGGTGAAATCGAGCAAAAAGACATAGTATTTTGCTTGTTTATCTCTGTGTATAATTTTGCTTGTTTAACTCTGTTTATTTCTTTCCTTCTCGACAAAAAAAGTCTAGAAGGAAATAAATAAATTTTATCTTTTGACAAGGAGTAAACTAACCATCTGCGGTGTTGAGTTTTGCCGTTAATCAGTTTTCGCGTAAAATGAAATTTATAAAAATGTCTGTTATTTGCGTCTTTGTGGTAACTTTCATCAGATTTCTCTATATTTTGATGGGGACTGTTTTGAATTAAGTCATAATGCTGAGAGTCGGTTATTGGAAATGTCCATTTTACCGCATCAAAGTTTATAAATGAATTGCTTGCTCTTGATTTACTGAGTCACAAATATATCATTTATCAAATCTTTGTTGCGTTCAAACCATGGCCTACTATAGTGGCAGTCCGAGTAAACCTACGATTTTTAAAAAAACTGTAGGCGGGTTTTTTTAAATATACATTTGTTATATGGCGCATTCCAGAGAAAGAACGAGGCCTTTTAATTTATTATGTGATAAGTTTCATTTATATGTATATTAAATTTGCTTTATTTTTAGAGCTAAATAACTAGATTATTTTAATATGGTTTTTAAGTGTTGTGTCACTTGACGCAGAGATAACTACGATGTTACAAAGTCTGTAAAAGTTTTTCGTCTTCCAAATAAAAAAATGTAGATGAACGAAAAAGATAAATAAGTGTTATACCTTGTGAGAATATTCCAGATAGCCCAAATACTTTTATTTGCGAAGATCATTGGCCTAAAGACTATGAAAAAGTTTTAGTTTATGGAAAGTTATGACCAAAACATCCACCATCTGTATTTTCTTGTGTAAATCCAAGTCAAATTCCGACTCCACATGCACCGCCAAGATCAACAACTAAATCATTGCCATCTTTAAGAAACAGTGTGCCTGATGAAATGAAGGATTTTTTAAATAGGTACGTGTAAATCCGGATTTTTTATATACTGTTATTTTACGAAAACCGTTTTATTTACGAAAACCGATTTTACGAAACCGTTTTTTTGACCAAATTCTTTTTCAAGTTTGTTGAGAAGTTGCATGGTTTGAACTTGTTTTGCTCTGTTATTTTTTAGAAATATGTATCAACATAGATATTTTTTGAATACTAGAATTATGTAACTTTAATTTTGCATGGATTTCTTTGATGTAAAATTTTATTTATTATGAATTATTATTGTCAAAAATTTGCTTGTTTTTTGGACATCAAGTATATATCGAAGGAATGCTGGTTCATTTTTCTAATATATTCTCTCACCTTTAAAAATCTTTTTTCTAACTACCTGCCTAAATTAATTGGAAAAAAAAAGCATACTTAGACACCTTAACATTATACTCCAATTATAAAACTGTTTTAAGCTTCAATAATGCGATACACTCGCATATAGATTATTTAATTGTACTAAATTTTATTTTTTATTTTTTGTTATTCACCTCCTCATGGCCGAGACGGCAACTAAAGATGAGGAGGCTACTTAATTGTGGTTATAACCCTCTTTCAACTCTATTACTCCAAAACACGAACCTTGATGAGCAAGGCCGCTGCGCGGAGAAACAAGTTGAGCGCGGTACTATCAGGGACGTGGTGGGGATCGAACTCGGAACCTCTTCCTTATGAGGCAAGCGCTTTACCACTACACCACTACCGCATTTATATAAATAGTTGTAATGTAGTTTGCAATTGTGATGTCATTATATTTACCATTATTTAAATATATTATTTTTTATTTATAAAAACTAAAATTTTTTTTCCTGCTATCATGGGGCCAAAAACGAAGTTTGTGTTTTATGATGAATGCAAAAAGTATTTAACTGCTAATTTGAATTGTTGCAAATAAGCATTGACTCTTATACAGAGTGAAATACAGTTTGTAGAAATGGATAAATTTTTTTATTATTTACAAAAAAGGATTGCAATTTATATGAATCAGGAAAACAAGATAAAATAAGCGAATTCCAAAGAACTGACGTTCGAGGAAAAAAACTAGACAAATAAGAATTTTTGGAGCACTTAGGAACAATCAGAGAAAAAGGATGAGGCTTTATTGAATGAAGAGTATCATGAGAATAAATTTTAGTAGATAGCACAAGAGACGCAAACTCTTTAGAGCAGTGCCCATTATGGTATTTGTAGAAAAGAGAAAGAGAAGCAACATTATGACAATGTGATAATGGTTGGAGGTTAGCTGCAAGAGCAGGTCAAACTATGTTTACCTAGTCTAAAAGAGAAAGGGTACCATTAGAAGACCCGCCCCAGATATCGCAACAGTATTCAATACAAGGCCGGATTTGAGATTTATAGAGGTAGAGAATAGAATCCGAAGTAAGAATGTGTAGAGTTCGATAAAGAGATGCAACCTTAGCAAATGCTAATTTTGCAACAGATTTGATATATGGTTTCCAAGAAAGATCGGAAGTAAGAGTTAATCCTAGAAGATGTAGGGTAGTTGACTCATCGAGTACATCACTGTTCATAAATATAGGAAGATCTAAATTATAACCAATAAACAAAAAAAAATTGAGTTTTTTCTGAATCGAAGTTCACTTGCCACTGTGAGCCCCATGCTGTAGCAAAAGTAAGATCTTTTTCAAGATCAAATGCCCCCTCCAACCAATCAGAGACTGTGGCTTCTTATCACGACAAGAATAAATGATAGTATCATCAGCAAACAATGCCACCTTAGATGTGAGAATATCTGTAAGATCGTTAATGTAAATTAAAAAGAGTATAGGGCCAAGGATAGAACCTTGAGGAGCCCCTGAAATAACAGAATGAGAAGAAGAGTGCTGTTACTAAATATTTTAAGATAGAAACATGTCAAAGTCACTAAACATTTAAAGAAAGAAACATGTAAAAATCAGATTAGGAGTCTCACAAATAAATCATTGAATTGGGCTAGAAATTTTAACAGGGCTGAGGAAAGTAAGCGTTTTTTTGAATTTTGCAATAAACCTTTTTTAAGCCATATATCAAGTTTGCATAATATTGTATTATCATCAGGCTCCTCAGATGTTTCATATACCAATACAAATGTTTTATCTCCTTTAACTAGTGAACATCAACATCTGCAGGCTATAGCGAATGAGACATAACTAAACATATATTTAGAGAGAAATTAGGTCCTATAAAACAAAAACTAAAAGGTAGGTTATCTTACTTGTCTTCTCGGTTTGCTAACTTTTACAAAGAACGTCGGAGCAAGATAGCACTATTAAAAGCTGAATTAAACAGCATGCCAAATCAGTTATGTGTTCTGAGGCAAAATGTTAAACAAAAAAACAAAAAAAAATTAAAGCTTTAAGGGCAGAAATACTAGATCTGAAAAAACACACACACAAAATAAAATTCAGTGGCCAGATTCATCACTTTAAAGCTGAAAAAATGCTTTGAAACTAAATGAAAAGCAAAAGTTAAGGCAACTCAAAACTAAGCATAATGCTGCTGTTTTGACAAGTAACAGGGTAATAGCTAGTTTGGAGAATGATTTGCTCCAGATTAAGGAGGTAAGAAATGTAATTATGCCAAAAGATGAAAAAACATATTCATTACAAATAAGAATAATAATTCATATGTTGTTGTGTAATATACCAACAGGTAACATTCCATATATTATGAGCAAACTGAGGCTGTTACTTTATGGGTGTTATTTTTAACAATATTCTTCACCGAAGTACTGTTGAGCAAAGGGCTAATGAACTTGGCAGTTTTTCAGATTTGCAAGCAGCAGAGTGGGCTATGCCAAATAATAATCTTACTCTTGGGTTTGATGCTACAACACAAGAATGTGTCCAAATTAATAGCATTAACTTAACATCTAAAGATAAATGTCTTGTTATTGCTCTAGATCAGTTATCAGGAGGAACAGCATTTGATTATGAAAGTCATATATGCACTTCAATTGATTATATGGCATTTGTTTATTTAAATATTTACCAAAGTAGCTTTGATGAATGTCGTAACTCGATTATTAAAAATATATCTAACACAATGTCAGACAGAGTAGCAGTCAATCATCTTACTATAAGCAAAGTTTGTGCAACCTGGGGCAAGAATTTGAATAAGCTGATATGCCATTTGCACCCTCTTGACACAATTGCAGTTTCATGTTGCTCAGCATTACGGTCTCTTGAGAGTGAGAGTTGTTATTTGTTTGGAAATGATTGTACGGCAGTTAATATTGTTTTAGCCATAAACAAAATGAGATTTACAGACATCAAAGGTGAATCAAAAGGATTTGTAAATTTTTTAGATGAAAACGATCTACTACAAAATATTATTCCTAGATATCGTGAAAATCGACTTCATATTCTTTTTCATACTTGTATCATTTTTATGAAGCATTACAGTGAGTTTAAATATTTCCTCACTATTGAAACAATAAAATGTAAAAGTTTGCAAGCAATTCTAAGAGGGGTATTTTGTAATAAAACTGTCATAAAAGAAATGTGCGTGCTAGCATGTTTGGAAAACTCCTTATTGAGCCTTGGATGAAAAAGTTTTATGCTTTAGCTGAGGATGCAACTTTTGATCACGTTTCTGGTATTCAGTTAGTGAAAAACGTTTTGCTAATAACTACAAATTGTAAATCTAATACAGCTGCTCAGTTTTTCAGAAGAACAGATTTTTTGCGAATACTCTTGCCCCTAACATTTTAAAATCATTATATGCTCCATTGCTAACCACTAACAATCGTATGAGCTTCATTGATAACCAGCTTAAAAAAAGCTGGTTATCAATAGAGCTCTTGTACAGCATCAAGACAAGCTTCTGCTTATCTTGATGCTGTGCAAGTTGTCTTGAAGCGACAATATAAAAGGTATTTCTCACTTTCTATAACAGAGACACTTAAGGAGGGAAGAGCCGTAAAAGGGAGGAACTTGATAGATATATCTTAATGATGTTGTAAATTTGTTTTTGTAAATGGTTTTTTACTAAATGAACACTACTTTTTATAATTTTCATTAAATTTATTATATATTAAAAATTTTAAAAATTAGATTTACCAGCTTCATCACTGCCCTCTGGCATCAAGAGTGAAAACCAAGATCTCATCGATAAGTTTTTTACTTTGTTTTCATTTTTAATTTTAATTTTAATTTTTCGAACACTCATTTAATTTTTTTTTTAAATATAGGCTTGTTCAGGAGTGATTTTTTGGTTTGGTGTGGAAGCCACCCTGTGAATAATATAAATAATCAAAAAGGGCCCATACGCCTTCCGCATGTAGGCCCAGAATGGAGGTAAAGGTCTACCTTATTTTAAATACAAACCTCCTGGTGGCAGAAGGGATGGCAGAGGATTCAGGAATGTAGTTATTAACAACTATAAATATACTTATTAATAAGTTTATATAGATTCACTTAGCTGAATCTATATACACTTATTGATAGGTGTATGTATAGTGTGTATGTATACATTTACTAAGTTGATACTTGTATATAATCTTTTTGTATATTAATTTTTAAATATAGTTAAGTTTGATTTTTTTATGAAAAATTTTATATAAATACTAATTATTATTACAAAAAAAATAATTTTTAAGTTTTAACCCACCCTACCCAAGGTGTGAAAGGTGTAGAGCTTCTGAATAATACCCTCTTGCACTCTTTTCACGCGTTTATCCCTAAAACCTTTCTTTCTTTTAATACTAAATTGCATGCATTTAGATATAAAGATACTATGTAATAATTTTGATATTGAGTCAGAGGGTGCACCCGAAGCCTAAAGGACTTCTAGTCTATCAACCTAAAGTATCCAAATCATATTTGATGGTACCCTGTTAGAATATATTAAAAATACAAATAAAAATTTCAATTAAGTAATAATATTTTCTTTTAAAAAGTCTAGATTTTTCAATATAATAAAGAGTTTTGTAGACGCCCCTCTAGCACTCTTCGTATACCCTTCGTATATGCATATACGAAGGGTGTACGAAGAGTGCAGTTAGTTAGACCTATCTTTTGATACCAAGTAGTATGTATTTCGATAAGAATTGACCAAGTTATGACGTTTTAAATTAAAAAACCTTTTAAAAATTTGATCACAGTTTCTTGATCATAACTTTTTGTAGAATTGTTCAAATTTGATAATTTATTCCTTAAAATACTGAATTAAAAGCCTTTCCAATGATATATAACAATCTAATGTTTGATTAATTTAAAAGTTTCATATCACGTACCTATTTTAAAGGTTGACAAAATTTCATCCTTTGAAGATTTGTGTAATAAAATAATGTCTAAAACTATATCTTTTCCATTTTCGATAATATCAAATATAGATGAAAACTGTTTACATCTTCAATCTGCTGATACATGGACAACTTGGGTGTTCCAAAGTTTATTTTGAAAATAAAAAAATAATATATTCTTTGATAGCTACCACTGTGGTGTTAAGTGCACCATAAAACATTTTTCTTACAATCATATGACTCTTTTAGTCAGCTCCATGCTGTTATACACTATCTGAATTCTTTACCAATTGATCACAAGAAAAGTATTATTATGGAACAAATGTTAAGTATGAACTCATTAGTGTTGATTGGGGAAAAAAAAATTTTTCCTGATATAGTTGCTAGGGCGTTCGAATATTTTTCATTGTCATGAACTCTTTATTCTGGCTTACGTGATGATTATGAACTACCAAGTCAACTTTGTCATCGCTGATGACAAAATTGACGTCTAAAGTTGGAAATGTTGGAGATGATGATTTTTTAAAGTTTTGTTTTGATAAATGTTCTATTTCTCAAAGACAGATAATTTTACAAATTGACGAAATTTATGTTAAAATTAAAAGCCACAGTTAATATATCAAGGAGGTAACATTTTTAATAAATCTGTAAACTCCCCAAATAAATTGACAAAAATAGTTTTGGGTATAATGATTTGTTCATTGTTTGGTGGAAAACAGTTTTTGTATAAGGCTTTGCCAGTAACAGGTTTAGATGCCTGTTTTCAATATGATCAAACGATGCAAACAATAAAAACAATAAAAATTGTGGTGGTACTGTTGTTTCTATTATTTGCGTCAATAACAAAGTAAATAAAAAGTTTTTTGGAATGTTTAATCTACGTAATAATTAGTGCACTTATGATAACATTTTTCTTCCGTATGGCTTTATTCATTTAATAAAATCTATTCGCAACAATTGGCTCACAGAAAAATGCCAAGAACTCTGTTTTACTTAATGAAGGTTTTTCAAGAACTGCAAAATGGTCAGATCTTAAAAAGCTTTTTCAATTTAAAAAAGATTCTATTATAAAATTGTCTAAACTTTATGAAACTGGAATTTTTCCTAAACCAATTGAACGTCAAAATGTATTAACTTGTTTAAGAGTATTTTGTGATGAGACTTTAGCTGCTTTAAAAACTCATCCATCAATGGAAAATGTTAATGATACAACAGTTTTTTTATCTATTTTTATCAAACTTTTCAAAATTATTAATGTTAAAAGACTTTATGAGGATATCTGTGCTAGAGATAGATATCGTGCAGTTTTTCATCAAACAATGATAAGCGAATGAACTTTCTTTGGCTGATATGGTCAAAAAAATGGCACCTGATAAACAAGGTCAAAGAATTAAACATTTAACTAAAGATACCTCTCGTGGTTTTTCTCATACGTGTCGTGGAATGGTTAAACTTTTAAAACATTTACTATTTACAAGTCATAAGTATGTTTGTCTTGGACATTTTACTAGTGATCCTATTGAGAAAATATTTTGGAAAACTTTGACAAGGATCAGGTGGTACCTATTTTATAAATGTTCAGCAAATGTTGCAAAAAGTTAACATTAAAAAAACAAAACTTTGCTTGAATATTGGTATCATTGTTAATAATTTAGAATCTTCATCGAACCGTTTGTGTGACAAATGTAATTATGTAATGCAAGATGATACTTTGTTTAATGTTTTTCATAATCTTCCAGTTATTGAAAGTGATTTATCTAAAGAAATTAAAATGTGTTTGGTCTATATTGCTGGCTATGTCAGTAGAGAAGATCCTCCAGTTGAAGATACATCATTTTGTTTCAACCGATTCGGAGAATATGTCAGAGAGATTAATTGTGGTTGCTTAAATTTGCCTGGCGGAAACATTTGTCATTGGCTATTTTATTCATACATTTTGTTTCATCATCTTTACACTTTTGTCTGTCGTGTTAGCTCATCTAACTGCTTTTTGATAGTATCTGACTTTTATGGATTTAACTTTGTTTCAAAAAAACATAGCAGAATCCTTGCCAATATTTTTTTAACAATTATTGACATCTTTATACTTCGCGATCTTTAAAGGAACCCAAATTGAAAATTTTGAAGCTATCTTAAATGTGAATTATATATATATCTTTTTTTTTAAACTAGTTGTAGTTTGGTTTTGGAAAAGTTTTATCTTTTTTTCTTAACGATTTAGAGCTTTTATTTAATAAAATTTGACTGGATTATATTTAAAAATGCTTTTATGTTATCAGAAACAGTTAGAATAAGATTAAAAAGCAATGAACTAAATTCTAATTATGAGCTAAGTAATTACGTGTCAATTCACTAACCGCGTAAAACCCACTTTGGCGGTGGTTTAGTATTCTTTGTTCACAAACTTATAAACTTTGTTTTGCGTAATGAACTCAATGTTAACGAAATAGATTGCGAGGCGTTAAGCATTGAAATAAATAATAAAGCGACCAAAAATATTATTATCAATTCTATTTATAGAAAACTAGCTGGTAATTTTAAATTATTTTAAGCCCATTTGAAAAAATTTTTTAAGCAAAATTAACATTTCAAAGAAACACGTGTACTTGACTGGTGATTATAATTTAAACTTGTTAAATCATGCTTTTAATGTAAATGTTCATCGTTTTTAGATACGCTTATTCAGCACGATATAATTCCCACAATAAATAAATCAACGAGAATAACAAAGACCTCGTCGACGTTACTAGATAATATATTCACCAACAATTTGCATAATTGCTTCTTAAAATCGGGTATAATCAAAACCGACATAACTGATCATTACCCAATAATCTGAATTACAGATATAACCCTTAACCGTTCTGTCTCTAAATCAACAGTCTTAATACGACAAATCAATAAAAACTCTATATTATACTTTCGAAATATTTTATCTAAAAAAACGAGGGTCGGCACCCAAAAAACCAAACCCAAAAACCCAACTTAATGGGTTTTTGGTCTTAAATTTTTTATTTATAATTATAATATTTATAAATTAATATCCATTCACATATTCGATGCTGCTAAATAATTGTTCTAAAAATAAAAATAAAAATAAGAAAAAATAGTGAACCATAAATGAGAATTTATTTTATTTTGAGCAGTAATATTCAAACTTAAAGGTTTAAAACAAAGTTATTTAACAATTTAGTCATCAGTAACTGTCCTTTATTATTTTTAGTTATATTTTGGATCTTTTAAATTGGCCAGAATGTGATATGAAGCCATTGCTTTTTGAAAACCTCTTTAAAATATCATCTTTTTATCGTCTTGGATTCTATGAGCAATTATGAAACCATTACTGTACTCCAATCATCTTGAATTAGGGTAACATCACAATCATCATCAAGGTCATCTTTCATTATATTGATTACTTCTTCATTTACCTTTATCAAGAGCTCTGAAGATATCTGTTTTCTATTTGGGGGCTCGCACTCAGGTCTAAATATTTTAGGCAGCTCGGTAGTCAAGTCAAGATTTTCTACTATGTTAAATGGTATATTTATTGAAAAAAAAACCTTACAATTTGCAAACCCAGTTCATTCTTTTGATTACTTGTTGTTGTAGTAACAAATTTAAAAATGGATGTTTGCCATTGCATCGTCATTGCAGATATATGAACAATTGATGAACAAGTAGAATCACTAAGCTTAAACAATCTTGATCATTATTTAAACAATCTTGATCATTATTTAAACAATCTTGATCATTATTTAAACAATCTTGATCATTATTTAAACAATCTTGATCATTATTTAAACAATCTTGATCATTATTTTCCTACTGGTTAGACTTGTTTGATGCTGCAAATGTAAATGGCCTTGGCTCTAAAACTGATATATCGCTAAATACTTCTGCGGAATCATTAGCGCATCATTTTTCTTTCTTCTGGATTTATCAAAATGGTTTTTAACTCTCTCTATTTTTTTAATAATGCTTTTTTTGCAATAATTACATATTACTCAATTTGGTTGATCACTTAATATGGCCACTTCATTCCGTCCACTAACCTAATTTCTTCCCTCTGATTGATACTTTGACATATTAATGTCAAATGAAGACCTATAATCTACTTATATTTTAAATTTAACTAGAAAGATAACTCAATTTAAAAATAGCTTTATATTAGAAAAAATGCAATCTGATTATTAATTAAGCTTTTGTATAAGACAATATATTTTTGTATAAGACAATATATTTTTGTATAAGACAATATATTTTTGTATAAGACAAAATAACTTTAAAAAATGAAAAATAGCTCTTAAATAACTTAACCAACTTTGTTAGTAACTTTGTTGTTATCAAACTTTAGTAAAAATCCAAAAACCCACCCAATAACCCAGTTGGGTTGGGTTTTTGCTCAAAAACCCGGGTTTTTGCCAACCCTGGAAAAAACTGGTTGGAGTCTTATATTACAATCTCAAGATGCGAATAATGCGCATGAATTATTCTTGGCATAGTCTTGTAAGCACTACGATTTGGCATTTCCAGTAAAAAAAAATTATAAATTCTATTTTACTTTTAAACCCATAGATGACCGTAGGTTTGTATAAATCATCAAAGAGAAAACAAAAACTTTATGAAAAGTATTTAAAATATAAAACATATTAAAATAAATTAAATTACGAAAAATATAAAAACATGTTTGAAAAAACAAAGAAATACGCAAAAAAAATAAATTATTATGCAAGGTTGTTGGAAATAATACGCGGAAACACACAAAAAAACGTGGAATGTGATTAAACAGATAATCGGTAGATATAAATGTCCAAAAAACAATTTGCCACAAAAACTCTTAGTTGACGGGGAAATGATTTATAATAAAAAAGCCATAATTAAAAAGCGCAACAAATTTTTTTTTGATATTGGCCCATCGTTAGCTGATAAAATTCCAAAAAACACCTCAAACTTTGAATCTTATATGAAATCAACCAATACATCTATAAAAGAAATAAAATTAAACATATGTGAGTTGCGAAATGCCTTCAACTGTTTAAAAATAATAAATGCGCTGGGAAAACCAAATTTATTTTATTCCACAAACTTAGTAGGAGAGATAACCTTTCTTTAAAATTACCTAATCTCTCTTATGAATAAAACTGTTATTAAAATAGAGTCAACAGTTAACTTTCTAGGAGTGATTATAGATGAAAATATATCATGGAAATATCATATTAAATATATTGAAAACAAAATCTCCTAAAATATCTCAATGTTATATAAAATTAAACCATTTCTTAATATTGAGTCTTTAAAATTTAAATATTTTTCATTTATTCATAGTTATCGTTCCTATTGCAATATTACATGAGGAAGTACCAATTATGGGATGCTTAAAAGAATCTATAGCAAACAAAAACATGCATATAGAATTATTTTTGGTGTCAACAGAACTGTTAATGGTGAATTTCTTTTAATGGAACTTAATGCCCTCAATGTTTATAAACTTAACATATACCAATTTATGCTTCTAATGTTTAAGTCAAAACATGGTTTATCTCCAAATATATTCACTCTTACTTCACCAAATCTACTCTTAATTACCCCACAAAGTTTTCAACTAACAATTTTTTTGTCCCAAGATCTTATTTAAAACTCAGTTCATTTCAAATTCAATACCGTCCCAGCCTGCACAAGTTGTCTATTAGACGTCTATTTCACAACTCATTTGCCCTCCCTAAAAAAAAATCTTCAAAGGATTTTATTTTATTTTCTCTAATATTTTTATTTTTTAAATAATTTTTTTAATTAAAATTATTTTTAAAATCATTTATTTTTTTCACTAATTTATGAAGAGCATGTTTGATAGTATGGTAATTCTGAGATCAATCTCAACTGGTTTGAAATTCTCTTATTAAGTTTACTACGATCAAAACAAACAAAATGGCGTAAATTGACGAATAGAAGAACAAAACTGCAAAAGTAGATAAAGAAGTGAGAAAAAACCATTTCTAAAAATGAAAAGACAGAAGGCAAGAAGAAGGCAAGTGGATGCAAAACAGAAAAAGTGCTACAAAAAGAGCAAAAGAAGATGCTTCAAATCTTTCATGGAAACATTTGTGAAAAAACTTTGTTAGAAGATTTGTTAGAAGATAAAAAAGACTAATGTGAAAATAAACTTGTTAATGTTACTCCTTCAAACCCAATTTTTTCTACAAGTACTGCATCAACCTCTGCTGTATTGACTGGCATCTCAGCTTCAAGTAACACAGTTTCTACAGAAATTATTTCAGAAGTAGAACAAGAAATAGAAGTGTGTCATAATGGAATTTTGAAAGAGTTTCATGCAGACATAGAAAAAGATAATTATGATCAAGTCAAAGAATTAAGAAAAAACAAGACTCATCATGATATTGGAATGTGACCAATGACAATATCCTCATCTTTTTGAGATGCATTGGTACAAATTAACAGAGGCATTGCAAAATCAAAATCAAAAAAGTCATACGAATAAAAGTTATAATCAAAAAACATAAAGTCTTACGAACATGGTTATGTTATTCTCCTACAAAAAATGCCTTGTATTGTTTCTGCTGCTGCCTATGTAATCGAGAATCTCATTCATTTACAAAAAGCAGCTTTGATCTTGAAAAAAGATTTTCACACTGGAAGAAGCTTAACCCACGAATTCCAAGTTATGAGGGAAGCTCTGCTCATCGTTCGGCATTTTTAAAGTGGAAAGAATTGAAAAGAGGCTTTAAAAATGGTGGGCTAATTGATGATCAGCTTCAGATTCAAGTCACTAGAGCTGCTCAGAAATGGAAGCAAGTTTTAGAGCGTGTTACTGCAGCAATTCAAATGGTCGCCCAGCAAAATTTAGCATTAAGAGGTCATAATGAGTCTCTACAATTAGATGAAAACTCTGGAAATTTCGTTGCTCTTATGAAGTTTCCAAATTTGAGCCATTCAAAAAAACAACATTTAGAATCAGTCCGCTCAAAATCTGGTTCTTTAAAATATTTCTGTCATGGAATTCAAAATGAACTAATTTATCTGCTTGGTTCAAAAGTACGTAAATCTATAATACTTAATGTAAAAAATGCGAAGTGTTACAGCATCATTTTTGATACCACTCCTGATTCATCACATGTTGAACAAATGTCTCAAATTATTAGATATGTTGATATTGAAAGAGGCCAAGTCACAGTGAAAGAAGCTTTTTTAGACTTCATTCAAATTCATGGTAAATTGGCTGAAGCGATTACAACAGAAATAAAAAAAAAGCCTAATTTAGATGGATTGAATTTTCAAGACTGCAGGGGCCAATCCTATGATAATCAAGCAACTATGGCAAGAGCTAATTCTGGAGTTCGAAAATGAGTATTAGACTTGAATTCATTAAATACTTTTGTCCCTTGCAATAACCACTCTTTAAATTTGATTGGAGTCCACGCTGCACATGTAAATAGTCAAGCTGTTACATTTTTTGGCACATTGGAAAAATTATTTGTTTTTTTCTCATCATCAACTCAAAGATGGGAAGTTTTGAAGGAATATGCAAAAATAACAGTAAAAAGCCATTCAGATACAAGATGGAATTCAAAAGCAGCTACAGTTACCTCCATATCAACTCAACTTGAGCAGGTGTTGGCAGCTTTGTAAATATTACGTGATTCTTATGGAGAAACGCTTGACTCACGAGGTTATGCTGGACTTATTTTTTCTGCCATTCGAAGGTTTGATTTTTTGTTTTTTTTTACTTCTGGTCTGAAATACTTCCTTCATTTTACCGAATTCAAAAGTGCTTACAAAGTAAAGAAATTACTTTCAACCAAGCCTTAATTCAATTAAGAGCTTTGACCCTTATAAAATTGAAATTTTGAGAAATGCATTATGCACCTCATCCATTGCAAAGCTGAGGAAATGTGCAAAAAAAAGTATATTAATGTAGAGTGTAGAATTTGAAAAAGGCGTGTCATGTCAGGATGCCGATTTAAATGTTTCAGATGCAGGTTTAAATGCTCATCAAGAAATAGATCGATGTATGAAAGAAATGTTAGATTATTATAATATAATATTATTATAATATAAATTAGACATATATAATATAAATTAGATTATTATAATATAATATTATTATAATATAAATTAGACATATATAATATAAATTAGATTATTATAATATAATATTATTATAATATAAATTAGACATATATAATATAAATTAGACATATAGATTGTTATAATATAAATTAGACAACCTTGATACAGAAATGTTTTGATCTTGTCTCTTGGTCTCTAATGATCTTAATGGCAATAAACGTTTTGATGACTTTAAAGATATTATTATCTCTCTTAGAAGAGCTAAACTGCAAGAAAAAATTAACTTCTCTTCAATGAGGCTCCTTACCTACATTTCATCTTTAAGACTTAAATCATATAAGACTTTATCTAATGCTAAATGATAGATCCGCCACTATACTGCTACTGATAGTTCCGCCACTATATATATATATATATATATATATATATATATATATATATATATATATATATATATATATATATATATATATATATATATATATATATATATATATATATATATATATATATATATATATATATATATATATATATATATATATATATATATATATATATATCACTTGAGATATGATTTTGACCAAAGAAATTCAAAAATAGTCAGAACAGTAAAACAAATAGAAAATCCAGTAAATCTTTTTTCTCACCATGTTTTTATTAAAAACAATATAATTACCAAAAAAAATTACTAATTCAAAATATTTTTTTATATATTAAAACTATTAGCACTAGAGGTCTTTCAAATAATCATCGTTTTTGGTATTATTGCAAGATATTTGTATTAAAAACAAAAATAATCTTAATTTTCATATTGTTGCTATAGGTAACTATTGATTGTGAAAGATTGAATTGTAATTATAGTCAGAAAATATCAATTAAATGTATCATGTTTTTGTTTGTGCAAATGCTTTTCATATGATAACAAAAGACTTTCATTGTTAAGCTCAAGAAAGGCGAAAAGTTGGAAAAAAGGTTCAATTACACTTTTGTGGGTACGTTGACAAGTATAAACATGGTTGTCAAATCGATCAGTTGATAAGCCAGTTCTGCAACTGGAAATATGTCCGTTTATACGTAATCTTAAATAATTAGTTTTACCAGTATATGTTTGTTTTTTGCATGTTAAACATTTTAGGTAATAAATTACATTTTTGCTGTTGCATGTGATGTGACTTTTCACTTTCCAAATGGTACCGTTAGATGTTTTAAACTTATCTACTTCTTGAAGGTATAGTTTGCAAATTTTACACTGAATATATTTGAATATGCCAATCTTCTTACTAGTTACTTCAATATTTGAAGAAGTAAATCTTCTTAGTAAGTTAGGAGGTTGTTTAAAAACTAATACCGGGTGAATATTATAAAAAACATTTTTAATTCTTTTATTATAAGGTACTTTGAACAAATGGTTAACTTCTGTTATAAAAGGTTGGCAATTGAGATTACTATAGAATGTTGTCACTATAGGAAATATTTCTTTAGATTCGTTTTGTGGTGCTGGTCCTTGTAGTTTTACATTATAGAATGCTTTTTCTATAATTTCATCAGGGTATTTGCAATCTTTTAACCATGACTTTAGTTCTATTAGGCGTAATTTTTCGATTTCATAATTAGATGTAAAAACAATTATTCTTTTAGCTAAATTATAAGGAGTATTCTTTTAAATGTGAAATGAACAATGACTGTTATAGTTTAAATAGTCATGGGTGTTAGTTTCTTTATAGCAAATGTCTGTTTGAATTTTATTATAATTTTCAAGAATGATTTCAAAGCCTAAAAAGTTAATTACACTGTTTTTTATAAATTCCTTGCCAAAATCTATTGTAAATTCAATAGTCATTTAATTCAGTTAAAGAATTTTCAAATTTTCTGATGTCAAGATGTTTTGGCCAAATTATAAAACCATCATCAATATATCTAAATTAAAATTTCTTTATATCATCTACTTCATGGTTGAAAAATACTGAGGTAGAATTATTGGAAAAAGCTTAGTCTCTTCTAGGAACCCGATAGTAAGACATGCATAATCTGGTGCAAAATCTGTATCGATGGCTGTACCAGTTATTTGGTGAAATAATTGTTTGTCGAATATGAAATTATTGTTATTTAGAATAGAAAATGCTGACCCAATTATGAATTCAGGTGTTAATCTTTTATCTATCAAATCTTATATTTATTTATCCAAAATTTTAAGGCTTCTAATCCAAGATAATGTGGAATGCTTGTATAGACGTTAACAATGTCTCATGTTATTATACAACTTTCTGATTCAAGCTCTCTTGGAACTTTTCTGAAGAAATACCAGTCATCTTTAATAAAATATATTCGTGAATATATTTTATTAAAGATGACTGGTAAATAAACTGGCTCAAATGAGATTATTAAAGATGACTAGTAAATAAACTGGCTCAAATGAGATGTAGGTGAATTTATTCCAGCAATAATTGGTCTACCTTTGAGATTTTTTGGTGGTTTCATTTCAATAAATAAAGAGTCTGACTCTTTTACCTTGTTAATAATTTCTTGACATTTGTGAATTTTGGGAATTACATAGAAATTACTTGATTTCCATTTAAAGTTTGTGATATATTTTATCTCATTTGTTGTAAGGCATTTATGTTTATTTATCAAATTAAATAGATTTCTAAAAAACTATTTTATCAGGTTCCGAACTTATTTTTTCTTATGTAGTTAGAGATAAAAGATGGTCTTGATGAACAAGTTTGTTAATATAATATGTTGAATCCATTATAACTAAAGTATTACCTTTGTCAGCTTTCTTAATAACTATGTCTTTCATTAGTTGCAGTTCTTTAATCACTTTTCTTTTTTGTTTTGTAATGTTATCAACATAATGAACTTTAATAGGTTTGATCATATTGTAGTTTATTTCTCTCCTCCGGCGTCTGCCTTGTAGAGATATTAATAATGAATACAATGGCATTAATTATAAGACGGTCCACTGTTCCACTACTAAGTCACATATAAAACTCACAAGAGTTAAATACTTAATATAAAAAAATGAAGACCTCACATACACAAAAAAAAAAGAAACGAAAATGAAATAAAATCAAAAAACAAACAAAAAAAAACAACAACAAGAAAAACATAAAAAGCAAGATTCGAAAATAATCGAAAAAGTTCCAAAAATAATCTGGGCATTTTAGTTTAGAAAAAGATTGTTGTTTATATCTATTTGAATTTTGTTATCTTCGCTCCAGATTTTTTCACATTGTAAAAGAAAAAACTCTTTACTGTTTGATATTTTTGAAATTTCGAATTCTTCATACAAAATCTTTTTGATTTTGTTTTGGAAACTCACTTTAGCAAACATCGACTTTTCATGGAACGACCTCATTCTATTACAATATAATTTATATAAAAGTTCGTTAAGAATTAAATTTCCAATATAAAAACTATTTACAGGTGTTAAGGGAAAAAGTAAAGTTTTGAATGTATTTCTAAGAGGTGGATGATGTGGATAGATTTTATGAATAAGAGCGAGTGTGTATTTTATGAGTGGTTGTGCTTTTTCACATCTAAACATCATATGGGGAAGGTTTTCCGTTTTTTTCATACATTGAGGGCAGAGATCGTCTGTTACAAAGCCTCTTTTTTTAAAAATCGAGTTGGTTGGAATTGCAAAGTGTATTAGTTTGTATTTAATTTCGTCTGCTTTATTGTTGATGTTACTTTTGTGGATGTAGTTAAATAATTGGGACCAGTCTTTTGTTGTTATGTTTCTCATGCTATATTTATAGTAGTCTGCCCATCTGTAAAATTTTCCTGTTAGGTTTATTTCTGCATCATTTTTGGAGATAGTGTATACATTTTTTGGTTTGAGGTTTATAAATTTGAGAGAGGGTGAGTTTTTTAGATAAATAGATGTTAGTGCTTTGTTGTGGTCGTAATTTTGGCTTTGAGAATTTATGAGGTGTTTCCATTTCGGTGGTAGTGAATTTATTATATTTGTTAGAAGGTGTTGCTTTATACCGAGGAGTTGACTCTCTAGAAAGCCGTTAGCAAATACTTTTGAAATGTCGCCTATCTTGATTATGCTGTTGTTTGTGGATTCTGGTGATGGTTTAAGGATTTTACGCTCGTGTCTTATATATGGATTGTAGAATATGGGTTGGTTTAGTACTTCCTCGATGGTAAGATTTTTGTGGTTGTTGAATTTTCTATAGAGATGACTCCACGTTTTTATTGTTTGACGGTAGTAGGGGGGTAGAGTTTTTAATGAGTTTGAAGAATGCGTGGTGAGAAATATAAGATTTCCTTGATTTGCATGTCGGTAATTATTAAAAATATGAAGGGCTGAATCTTTCCACGCTCCCTGTTTGCTGTCATCAAAATATTTGGAAATCCAACTTAGTTGAATCGATTGCAGTTTTTTTTTCACGTCGATAATGTTTAAACCGCCTTTATTGATTGGGAGTTTGGAAATTTGTTTAGGTGTTTTTATGGAGCTATTATTCCAGAGGAAGTTGTCGATTTTTCGTTCTAATAGTTTTATGGTTTTGTCACATGGTATAGGTAGGGTGAAAGCAAGATGCCATAGGCCACTTAGTAGTGTTTGGTTGATTATTAGAGCTTTTCCTTTAATCGATAATTTAAGTCTTTCCCACTTTTCTATCTTTTTGTCCAGTTTTTCTATGCTCTCGTTCCATTGTCGGTTGATATATTGATTAGAATTAGAGAAATTACCACCTAGACTCTTAAGAGTAGTATCATGCCATACGAAATTTAGAAAACTGTCTTTTATTATAGATCTGTTTCGTCCAAGCCACAAACCTTGGCATTTGGAAATGTTCAACTTTGTTTCTGTACCTCGTTTGTATATGTTTAGAGCGTTGCCTAAAGCTATTATTGAGTTGTCAGTCGATAGGAAAAAGACAGTGTCATCCGCATACTGTTGCAGTTTAGTTTCTTTATTGTCGATTGTGATTCCTTTAATTTCTGGATTTCTCCTAATAAATCCTGCAAAAACCTCTGCCTGAATTATATATAGTATCATGGAAAGGGGACATCCTTGCCTAACTCCTCTGTATATATTTATTTTGTTTGATAAATAACCGTTTATTTTAAGATATGCACTGATGTCATAATATAATGTTTTAATTACATTGATAAAGACAACACTAAAACCAAATTTAAATAAGCAATCATATAAAAAATTCCTGTCCACACGGTCAAAGGCTTTTATTTGGTCTATTGACACAATGGAGGCATCTAAATTAATTTTGTTAGCTATATAAATTATGTCTCTTGTATATGCAAGATTTTGATATATCGTTCTGTGGGGAACACTTGCTGTTTGGTCTTCGTGTATGATTGATGGGAGTATTTTTGCTAGTCGGTTTGCTATGATTTTGGTGAGTATTTTGTAATCTGTGTTTAATAGAGATATCGGTCTCCAATTGGAAATGTCAGTTTTTTCGCCTTTTTTAAATAAACATGTTATGATGGCTTGTTTTTGTGTTTCCGACATCTCGTGTTTTTTTATGATATCATTTAGAATATTAACTAAAATTTCACCAATATTATCAAAGTTTGATTTGTAAAATTCGACTGTTAAACCATCATTCCCGGGTGATTTGTTATTTTTCATATTCGTTAATGCGTTTTTGACTTCAGATAATGTTATTGGTACGTCCAATGATCGTTGTTGTTGTTTAGATATTTTTTTAATATCCGAATTATCTAGTATGAATTTTTGGAGTGTGATATCATTTTTAGTGTCTTTGTATAGTTTTTGGTAGAAATGTTCAAAAGCTTTAGTGATGTCTTTGGTGTTATTTTTTTCAATTCCGTCTTTGTCTTTTATTAATGTTATGACTTGTTTAGGAACTTTTGATTTTTCCAGGTGAAAGAAGAATTTGCTCGATTTTTCACCCTCTGTTCGCCATTTAACCTTTGCTCGGATTTCAGCACCTTTGGCTCTATTTTTTTCATACATTTCAAGTTTTGTTTTTAATGCATCACTCAAGTTTTTCATTTTTGGGTTGTTATGGGCTTTTTTTAACGAGTTTTTTAATTGTTTTTTTAGTCTGTATTCTTGAATTCGAGTTACTTTAGCTTCCGTTTTGCTGAATTTTTGTGAAAATATTTTTATTTGTTTTTTTAGATGGTCCCAGTCAGTAGTTTTATTTTTGGATTGATCAATTATTGAGGCGTGTGATTTAATAATTTGGGAAATGTTTTCAATGTATTCTATTTTTTTTAAATTTTTATTATTTAAAATCCAAACTTCTTTTCCAATATCAATGTTATTTATAGAAATCGCCGCACATACGGCATTGTGATGATCAGTAAATGTCATTGGTTCGTGTTTAATGGAGGTAAAATGGCGCATGTGTTTACTTATATATATCCGGTCAAGTCGAGAGAATGTTATGTTGTTTGTTGATTTATAGGTGTATTCTTGGGCATGTGGATTAAAAATACGCCAAGTGTCTTCGATGTTTAAAGTTTTTAATAAAGTTTTAAAATCATTTGTTGACAAACATTTTTTTCTGTTTATTTGTGGATATCGATCAATATCATCTAGGACCATATTAAAATCACCTCCAAATATGATAGACATATTATTTAAAATTTTTGTTTTGATTGTTTTTGTTATATCTTTAAATAAATTTTTCCTTTTGAATTGGTCAGCATAACTTGAACCAGATTTTCCGTAAACATTTATTATTAAAAAACTGTGATAATCGTTTCCTACAAGTATGTAATTAAAGTGACTTTCGTGGTCTTCGTAATGGTCAATTATTTTTAGATTATGCTTTGTTTTATTAATTAATGTTATAGTACCTCCTGTGTGTGACGTACCGTTAGAATAGTAGCCAGGATTATTCCAAAGTTTTATAAAATTTTCTGCGTTTTGTGCATTAAGATGCGTTTCTTGCAATAAGAAAAAATCAAAGTTCATTTTTTTAAATTTTTCTATAATTATGTTTTGCTTGTTTATGTCAGCAAGTCCACAAATATTTACGGAGAATATTTTAACGGTTTCCATTTTTGTTTTATTACGTTTTATGATATGTTTGTGGTTTGTGGTGATATAATTATTGGTATGACAGTAAGAGTAATTAAATGCGTAAAGGAATGGAATGTCAGATGTTTTACATTTACAAAAAAGTTTTCTCGTAAAAAATAAAATAAAAAGATTAAACCAGATAAATTAGAGAAAAAAATAACAATAACAATAATATAGTATAAAAATATCTCATACCGCTTTTTTTCTTGGTAATCTCTTCGGGTCAATTTTTTGAGGAGTCGGTGGTGGGGCATTTCTTTTATAAATGTTTTTATCGTTTTGCCGTATTTCGCCTTCTTCCATTTCTGATTCTATATCGCTAAACTCATTTTGTTCGTTTATGGTCTTCTTTATCTTTCTTTCCTCTTTTTTTTGACTTTTACTTTTCACAGTTTCAAATGCTGGTTCAGTAGGAGCAATTTTGGTTACTTTGCTTTCGGATAATTTTGATGTCAATTCATTATTATTTTCAGCTAGTTGATAACTAGGTACGACATCATTCGATTCGTTTTTGTCTTTATTATTGTGTTTATTTGGAATAGTGTCTGCAGTTGGTTTTTTCGTAGGTTTTCGAGCAATACACCGTTGTTGAGGCGGATGAGAATACTGGCATGTAGAGCAAAGAAAGGATTTACCTGCATAGTGTAAAGCTATTTTGATACCACCAATTTCAATGGTATGAGGGATCTCCTCTAATTTTACTTTTGGATTAACTCGAAATAGTCGTCGGCCGTCTTTTAAATTACGGTCAAATTTATATGTTGTGTGTGTTATTGAATATACTTCCCTAATAAATGGATCCAATTCTGAAAGAATATCATGGTCTTCGACTAATGGGTCGCATTTAACCGTAATTAGTAGCCCTATGTCAGAACGTATTTTTAGATTGATGTTTTGGTTACTTCCAGATAATTGAATGGTTGATTCGCTAACATGTATAGCGTCTTCTTTTCTTTTTAGTTCCATCACCCAATTTCCTTTTTTGTTGTAAGTTAAACTATTGATTTTATTTTTCCCGATAATTAATGATACTTTCTCGTAAATTTCTTGAGCTCTGTTTTCTTGATATTTTTTATTAAAGCTTTCGGTCGGATCCATATAAACATGTAAGTCTAAAATGCATTCAAGTCGATTAGATTTCGAAGATGTCACACTCGCGTAACTAGCCATATTACTACAACAATAAGCAAAACTAGCAGTGTCTTAATACCTTATTAACACAAATACTGAAGTAGTTTAGATGTGTTTTTTTAATAGGTTTGATTGATTCAATTTGTGAAACAATTTCGTTTAATTCTGGCAGAGTTGTTTTGGTACTATAATTGGATTTATTTTTAATTATACTAATGTTATTACTTGTGGTACCAAAATATTTTTCTTTTAGTATAAGTTTCCGTGTAAAATTTTTAATATCGGAATCAATATGTAAGAAATTACCATTTGTGGCTGGGCAAAACTTTGGACCTTTTGTGAGAAGAGATATTTGAGAAGATGTCAAGTGTTTGGTAGATAGGTTGATGACCTTAGGTTGTATCTTTTTGTATTTGGGCTTACCCAGTTTTTTGATGGGGTTGATTGTTTTTTTTGGTCATGGTCTGTAACATCGTTATTTAAAATAATGGAACTTGCATAAATATTATTACTATTTATGTAATGTGATGCTTGTTTTCTAGAATTAAAAAACATTTTTCTGAGGCAAGTTTAGTAGAGCTTACTTTTTTGGACTATTTTTTATTGATGCGTTCAATATCTTCATTTTTGAATTCTTGATATCGATGACTTAACTTTTCGTGAAGTTCATCACTAGAGGCGTGATTTGTAATAAAATTGGATACTTCATCATCTAGGTTTTTCGATGATGTAAGAAATTTGTTTTTTCTTATAGTAAGAATTTCACATTCAAACTTGAGACGTTGTAAATCAAACTTTTTAATTGCATTTTCTTCCTCGTTAGACATGAAATGTTAGTTATCATATCTAAACGTTCTTGGGATAAATAATGGTTGGTACATCTACTATGTTTGTAATATAGATACTCATGTTTGTCAAGTGATTTTACAAAATATCTTTGATGCTTATCTTTAAATTTTAAATATTCCTTTTCCATATTGTGTTTTGAACTGTTGTTTTGGTTAAAGTTTTTTGGTAAGTATTCTTTCAGAGTTGACTCAATTATATCTTTTATTAAAGGTTTTAAGTCAGTTATAAGCAAAGGTAAATTATCTTTTAACTTCTTAAAAATTACTTCATATAAATCATCTGCATAATCTGAAAATTTGTTTTCTGTTGACATTGTAACAATATAAACTTGAAATATGATATTTAACCAAATAAATTCAAAAAAAGTCAGAACAGTGAAACAAATAGAAAATCCAGCAAATCTTTTTTCTCACAACGTTTTTATTAAAAACAATATAATTACCAAAAAAAAATTAATAATACAAAATACTTTTTATATATTAAAACTATTAGCACTAGAGGCCTTTCAAATAGTCATCAGTAGTGCTGTTTTTGGCATTATTGCAAGATATTTGTATTAAAAACAAAAGTAACTTAGTTTACATATTGTTGCTATGGGTAACTATTGATTGTGAAAGATTGAATTGCAATTATAAACAAGAAATATCAATTAAATTTATAATGTTTTTGTTTGTGCAAATGCTTTTCATATGATTTTTCTTGTTATTTATTATTTTTAATGCTATATTTGCTTTTTTTTTAATAATCAATTTTACAAATATTAATAAAATTATCAATAATAATATTGATGTTTTTATTGGTATTCATCCTCTTGTTATTATTATTATTATTATTATTACTATTATTATTGTTATTATTATTAACATTTTGGATTCTATTATAATTGATTCCAATTATAATAGAATCAGGTATCAGTTTCAAAGTGTCTATTTCAGACTAGAAAAATTAAATTATATTCAGGGGTATAAGTTCTGGGGAAACCTAGAATTTACATCCCTGAATATAATTGTTTATTATTGTTTGGTATTTACATAAAATAATTGTTACTTATTTTTTTAGTATAATACTTTTTTATTCATGTTATATAACTCTCATGTTTTTATTAAAATTTAAATTTGTTATTTCTTCCAGGTTTTCTTATTTATCAAATTTTCAAATATTTTAATGTGGTCACTCTATGTGTGGAAAGAACACTCTCGAGTAATTGAAGATGTTGTTCCAGGGCCGGCCTTACGAATTGCGGGGCCCAATTTAACGAATGCTTGCGGGGCCCACCTGACTTTTTTTTTTACAATAACTACTATTAATAAAATTATTAAAACACATTTATTATACAAAAAGACATAACTCCACAAACGAATCAATAAACAATAATAAAAATATTACAATGAATTTAAACAAAACAGTTCTTGTTATTGTCATAATAAACAAATAATCTATAAGTCAAAGTGGATCTTTCTTGCTTTTTTGCTTGCGAAATCTTTTAGAATTTTTTCATAATTAATTTCTCTACTTATAGGAGATTCAATTGATATTAGTGCCAAATTGTTTAGTCGTTCTTGGTTAATTACTGACCTAAGGTAGGTTTTAATTAATTTTAGTTTTGAAAAACTTCTTTCAACGGAAGCGACTGTAACTGGAATTGTCATCAGTACTTTTAGGGCTATGAACAAATTTGGAAATGCAGTCGACCTATCATTACAAGCCAAACATTTAAAGAGTTCTTTGGGTTTTTGTTGTTGAACGGGCAGTATTGGCTTAATTGCCTCCATTTCTTCGGAAAGCATGAACCCTTCTATATCTTTTGTAATGTCTGTCAAAGCAATTTCTAGGTCGGCTGAATGTTTTCTGAGATCTTCTTTAAACATATTTTGAAAAGTATATAGAAATCCAAAAAGTTTATGGTGTTCTTTCAGCTGCATAAGCCGTGGTTGAAGAGATTGCAATGCTTTGTCTACAACTTGATTAAAAAAGTTTACCCGGAATTCTGTCTTGGGGTCTAAAATTGGTTCGTCAGAAGATTCATAAAGAAACATTTTCTTTTTCTTGTAACAGCGCTTCTGTTGAAATATGGGTTCAACTTCTAACTCATTTGCAAGCTCTTTGGCATCAATCAATGCTGCTACAAAGCCTGTCTCTCGGTATGTCTTCAACCAATCAAACAATTTTTCAAAAGATGTCAGCCCCGCGGCAATGTCTATGGTATTGCTTTGAAGTTCCTTGCTAGTAAAATTTACTTGAAACAATAAAGAGTGCCAAAAACATAGTGCAACCAGAAACCTATAATTTGTCATTTGGCTTACTAATGATTCAGCCTCACTTTTCCCTCGAGCATCATTTGTGCTTTTTGCTAGTTCTTCTAAAGCATCACACACTTCTGCGGCTTGAAATCGTACAGCTTTAACACTTTCCATTCTACATTCCCATCTTGTTTCTGATAATGGTTTAACAGACAGGCATTTCACATGCTTTTTAAAAACAGTCCATCTTTTTGTAGATGAAGCAAAAAGGGTGTAAATACGCTGCAGGGTTCCAAAAAATGTCATGCCATCTGAACACGTTTTAGCCATATCTCCTAGAACAAGATTATAATTATAGCACACACAAGGAGTATAGAAAGCTCGTGAATTTCTTTCCAAAAGTCGTGCTTGCACTCCAGAATTGTGCCCTTTCATATTAGCTCCATTGTCATACCCTTGTCCTCTGATGTTTTCAACATCTAGTCCTAGCATTTCAATTTCTTTCACAAGAGTGTTAAATAAATTTTCACCAGTGCTGCTCTCAACTATAATAAACTTTATAAAATGTTCATAAATTCCTGCTGGGACATCTGAGTGTGTGCCATCAGCGACATATCTTAGCACCATTGACATATGTTCCTGATGGCTGATATCAGGAGTGCAGTCAAGAATCACTGCAAAATACTTTGCCGACTTAATTCTTGCAATAATTTCCTGTAGAACAGCTTGGCCTATAGTATCAATAATTTCATCTTGTATGGCCTTGCCTAAATAATGATCATGAATGTCTTTGTTAATAATTTTCTGTATATGATCTTGCATAACTGGATCAAATTTTCCTAGCAATTCAATGACGCCTAGAAAATTGCCATTATGTGGATTTCCAATTTGTTCTTCAGACCCACGAAATGCCAAGTTCCTTTCTGCCAAAAACTGTACAGAAGCAACAAGTCGCTCAAAGACTTGATTCCAGCGTTTTGTTTCCTGTCTTATTAATTTTTCATTTAATGTATCAACAGTTAATCCAGTAGATAACCTTTGCTGCAGTTCATAGCAATTAAGTGTACATTGCAAATGTTTTTTTGATTTTTCATGATCCTCTAATCTTGTATGAATATTTGACCAGCTATCAAATCCAGAAGTAGCAAGTGCAGAATCAGAATTTGTGTCAAAAAGTTTGCAATAGTAACAGTAAACTTTATCAAATGATTCAGAACATATTAGCCATGGTCGTTCTATAACTTCCCCATTTTTTAATTTTCTTTTACAATGAAATTTCGAAAAATGTAACCCTTTTTCATTTTGCGGAAAATTTTCTACAGTGATCTTAGGGGGTCCTTTGTTCACTAAATAATCTCTGACATTTTGATTTATTTTATTTGGCCATGTAGCAGGGTCATCTTTTATCTTTAAAATATCACATAGTGCTAGGTTTGAATTTTCTTATCTTGATTCTGAAATATCCTCATTATCCTTGTGTGTGTTAACAGATATATTTATACATAATTCAGATGTATTTTGTTGAGCATTACATCCAGAAAGAAAACTACTACTAGCTTCTGATGTAATTTCTTTAGAAATATTTGTTTCAATGTCGTCTGACTCGACTAGTTTGTCTGATTTTTCAGTTTCAAACAGATCTACTGATTTACTCAAATATTTATCTAACGCACCTTTTTCTTTTTCTGCTTCAGTTTTCTTTACCTTAGCTAAGGTTCTCTTCATGTTACCACTTAGATATTTTCTACCGACGTCTCTTTGTCTTTTACTAATATTTTGGCTTGTGTTCTTCAAAACTAAAAACTTATCTCTTTTTTTACTACTAAATTGCACAATAAAATAAAATAGTTTAATTAAACTAAATTAAATAAAAAATCCCCCTTACAAAATTAAAAGTAAAATTAACAAAACTAATATAAACATTTTCCCTTCAATTAGCTAAAACAATATAGAGATAAAATATAATAAAACATATTGATAAAGAGATAATAAATAAATAAATCCATTAGAATTATAGTAAGATTAAAACATAAAAATAGCTTTTTTTATTTGAAGCATGAAAACAAACTTAAAAGTTCTTTTGTTTTTAGTTAATATAATGTTTACTGAAGTATTGAACTATATAGACTATGTGATTCTAGATACTATAATAAAGTATCTAGTCTAGATAAATAAATCTTAAGTATCTAAACAACTCAACAAATTAAAACATAAATAAAAATAAATCTTAAGTATCTTAACAACTCAACAAATTAAAACATAAATAAAAATGTAAGCAATTGATTACTGCAAATATCTTAATATAAATAAACAAACATTTAATATTAAGATTATTTATTAGACTTGAAAAAAAGTACTCTTAAAATTATCCAATAAAATTTATATTGTCTTAAATATAAAATATTTACTGAAAAGCGAGAAAAGTTTGCGTTAAACAAAAGTAAATAAAACTAATAGTAAACAAAATGAAAAATAATTATAGCATAAACAAACAAAAAATATATTACAAACATTTCAAAAGTAAATACAGCTTAATCTTTAACAATATAAAAGCTGCCGCCATGTTCATTGCTTGCCTCGTGAATTTTCGGAAATAAGTACTTCTGGAACTTTCGAAAGTAGATTGGAAACTAATATATTTTATACCATATACCGCAATAACTAAGATAAACTAAAAATAACAATAGACGTTACCATGCGCATTAAACGTTCAACGTTAACTGTACGAATTATATTAAGATTGATAGAAATTTATAAAAAAAAATTACTACCATTTATAACGATATGCTATAAATTGCGGGGCCCCTACCATGCGCGGGGCCCTATTTGGAGCAATCGGTCAAATCGGCCTAAGACCGGCCCTGTGTTGTTCCTTATAGTTTGATTGATGAAGACGTATTGCGTAAGCCACTAAAAGAATTTTTATGGAAAAAAGCAATGAGTAAAAAAGTTCTATTAAGTTTAATTGGCAAGTGATAATCTTTCCCAATTTTAAAAATTATTGCGAGTTTAAGTTTATTTATTGTTTAGTTGATAAAATTAAATAGTAGGGAGCTCAATTAGCATTAATCTAAATTATTATTTTTTTTTTAGGTTTTCAACTGGCATTTCAAGAAAAAGTTGTTAAATGGATGAGCGATATATCTAATTATTTACCAACAACTTTAATTTCTCAACAAACTCCAATATCTTTATTTGACATAGAGTGTATAAAATCAAAAGAGAAGTTTTTCATGTTTGAAGAAAATATGAAATAAGATTCATTCCTAGATGAAAAAGTAAGCTTAATATATCGATATTATTTAATGTTGGTACACACGTGTGTGTATTTGTTTTAGGGCACTAAAATCTGCTAGGTTAATGTAACTATTACTTTTTAGATTGTACAAACTAAAGCCTATAGGAGGGCCTGATTAAAAAGATATAATCAAGAACATAATCAAACGATTTTGCACCAATTTTGTCATGCATGAATGAACATGAATGGTACCGGAAGCCAAATGAGTTAGCTTTTGGCGGAACCGAGACCTACAAAGGAATATACAAAGTAGTGACGTTCAGGTTCCTAAAGATGAGGCAAAAAGAATTCTATAAAGTTGTTCAGAGCCTCCTTAGAAATGTCCCTGCACGAGCAAAAAAGATAGAAGTTGCCCAGCAAGCACACAACGTTGAAACAACGTTGAAATAACGTTGATCAACGTCGATCAACGTTATTTCAACGTTGTTTCAACGTTGTGTGCTTGCTGGGTGTATAAAGAATAATATTGATATCGTATGTTTTATTGCAGATATATAGTTCCTTATACATTTTGGTTATTGTCTTAAACGTAAAAAAATATAAATATGGTTTTAAATATAATTTAAGTGCCGAATCTGTTTTATTAGTCGATTCGTTATGTAATACTACAAATGCTGAGAGAACGTCTAATTGACGTCTCTGCAAGACGTCTTAAAGGTGTTAACAAATAGAGGTCTTGAGACGTTCTTTTGATGCTCACGCGAGTTTTCAATTTGACGTCTATAAGACATATAGTCCTAGACTTCTTACAGACGTCTGTTGCAATATGTCTTACAGACGTCTATACAAGACGTCTCAAAGTTGTTAACAGATAGATGTCTTAAGACGTACTTCAGACGTTTGCTTAAGTTACTGTTAGACGTCTTATAGACGTCTTTGTGCCGGCTGTGGAGGACCATTTATATGAAAAAGTTTTTTGAAAAATATTTCTAAAAATAAAAACTTTTCTAAACTTCTCCCCAGAACGATTCGAAAGAGAATCTAAACAATTTCTATTAGAAAATAACTTCGACCTTAAAAATTTTTTTTAAATTAGTACCTAAAATAATTAAACTGAAAAAAGTCATCATTACTCACTTATTTTTGTTTTGATTTGTTTCTTATTTTCTTCTTATAAAAATGAAAAATAAAAGTTAAAAGAAAAAATATATACCTTATTATACGATTTACTATTTGTAATATATTGTGTTTTAATATATAATTTTTAATCTGTAAATTTTTAACTTTTAATTTTTAATTTGTTATATAAACTGAAGGCAACAATGTAAACAGGGCTCGGCGATAAGCTTCTGCTTGCTCCGGCCATTTATTATATATGTACAATCTTTCTTATTGTAAATTTTATTAAACGGCAAAGTAAAATAAAATAAATAAATAAAGATTGATACTTAGAAAATGATATTTATTTAAAGTTGAAGTAATGTAATACCGATGATAAAACTGACAAATATCATTCTTTCGTTTAAAGATATGTAAAAAGATAAGATATGTAAAAGCATCATCAATATAATTAAGATACAATATTTATTTTTTTAATATATTTTAGTGAGACCTTTTCAAGTGCGAGGCTGTCGGCAGCCACCGACGCACAGTGAGTCAGAAAGGTGAAAAAGCGGCAAAAATTATATAACTATCAGATATAATTATTGATACATCAATATTATCGTATTTTGGGTCAAAAAATTTAAATTTTCCATTTAAAATAATTTTTACACGTACCTATGACGCGTAAGGCGCGCGCATACGCGTGTAACTGTCTTTTACGCGCGTAAAATATAACCTAAATAAAAAAATCGAATTCCTTGATCCAAAATACCATATAAAAGAATACCACATATTTTTTAATCTAAATATTTCTTGTGCCTAAGGCTCGTACTACTTACGCGTATACGCGTTAGAGACTTTTACGAGCACAATGACTGACTTAATTTAAAAAAATTAAATTCCTCAAACCAAAACATTTATTAATTAAAAAGAAAAACTTGTTCGAAAAATATTTTAATATTATATAATATTAAAATATATTAAAAACAAAATAAATATTTATCTTATCTAATTTTTCTTTCAAGAAAACAAAAAAAGAAAACCTAATACTAATAAAAAGGCTTTATTTCATTATTACAGCATTAACAAAGATAAAACTTCAGGGGTAAGTGTTTTTCCATTTTCAACCTTGTATTTTTTAAAACAAGTGTTTGATATTACAGGATCACTTCTAATCAACAAGTATTGGTAGTGGTTTTTCATTAACATTGTTTCTAGATATCTTATCTGTATGGTTTAATCTAGCTTTGCGAATTTCTTTATTTAGAGCCTCTTGTGACTCTTCAGAGAAGTAACCAATTGGCAGTTCTAATGCCTCAGATATTTGAACACCATGTTCCAAGAGTTTATGAAAAGTTGGGGGAATCACATACCAGCAATAGTTTTTGAGTATAAGAGTTGTAGTTTCATAGCAATACTGGCCAAAACTCATAACAGGAGCAGTATGCTCCTGTTATGAGTTCAACTCATAACAGGAGCATACTGCTAATAGGATAGTCCTCAATCTAATAATTACATCTACTGCCACTCCCGTTATATCAGCGAAAGTTTCAGCATTTTCAAATGCTCTTCTGGCAGTGTTTCCATCGTTAGTATTGCCAAAACTCTGTTTGGGCATATCAACTATTAGACTTAGCTCTTCTCTAAACCTCAGTTGAATGTTCGTTTTTTTACTTTTTACTAATACTTTTTCAGCAGGGGATTTGGCAAAGTATTTTTTAATGTCTAATTTATATCCTAAATGTAAAATATATTCAAAACATCTGAGCCAGCAATGCAGAGTAGAAAGACCCAAAGATAAAGCTTTTTCATTGATTGGTTTAGATCTGATCAATGCTGGGTTATTAAGTTCACTGGGCCTAGCTCCGCAAACATTACATGATTGCGAGGACAGAGTGTTAGTGAGGGCATTAACCACTTTACCATCAAACATGGTTAAATCTAGTTTGAACTTAAATGTGATAGTCGTGTCCGGTTTGCCTTCCTCTACTTCTAACTTTACTTCAAACTTGACTAGTCTATTTATTTCTGCTTTTAAAAGTTCATATTCATTTCTTATCAATTCTTCCGTTTCTTTTTTTGAATATTGGAGATGGAGGGGTCTACAGTAATGTGTACTAGAGGGCTTTTTATTTAACCATACATTTTTGTTCATGATGGTTAATTTAAGTGGAACAACAGCTGTCTGGAAAAGACTTTGTTCATTAACTTGGGCTTCACCAATATTTGTATCAGTATATTTTTGTTTATAGACATTTTGACTGGAGGCACCATCAAACCTTTAAAGTGAAGTAGATCTTTAAACTTCCCCCCAATTTCTGCAAACATTCTCACTGAGTCTTGGCATTCCTTAAAAGTTAATATCCTTGTCAAAATATGATTAAACATACACTGTGGAAGAGTTGAAGCAGATGTTTCTGTCACAATTAAACTTTCAGGATAACATTTGCGTCTCTCATTCTTAATTTCGTGAAGTAAAGGATAAATACCTGCATTATGTATTATCGATGAATTTCCAATAATTTGATTCTGTTCATCCACACTGAACCTTTAAGCTCATGGCATCTTCGGTTTTCATTTCTATCGGAAAATTTATCTTTTTGATTTTATCTTTTTCAGAGTTTGTAGCACTTTTCACAAGATCAACGAAGTCTTTTTTGCTAGGATCTCTAGTGGCTTTTTTTATTGAAGCTAATGCCAATGCTTCAGCAGGATGTTCAGCCAATTTGGCAACCTTAAACAAGATAATATTTAATATTTAAGCTTGTAAACTATTTTTTTAACTGGGTTGAATTTAATTTATTTATTAATACCTTAGATCTTCTGCTTCTATCACCTAAATCTTCCCAGTTCTTGCACTTTCTACCTGAACCTGATGCAACATTTTTTTTGTTAACAGTAATATCTTTGTTCAACCAAGTTCGCTCGTGTTCTGAAAGTCTAGAGAAGGTTCTTGCATACTTTCGCAACTTTGATCGGAATTTACAATTAAATATTATTAGAGTTTTTTTTAGATTTATCATTTCAGGTTTTTCAATACTTTCATAGTATAGACCCTCCAGTCTACAAAACTCACGTAGAAGAGCCTCGATTAAGTTATCATGATTAATTCCTAACTCTTGAATTATAGGAACTAAATGTATTCTTTTCATGTTGAATGTAAGCAATGAACTATTTTAAGTTATTTTATACACAAGTTTTAATTTTAAAACATGCACTATGCCATCAAACGTTGCATATATTGGTTTTTGAGGTTTGATAATTAGCACCATCTGCATGAGCATGAGTTTTTTTACTAATAGGAACTAAATGTATAATTTGTGTAATGAATGAAAGCAATGAACTAATATTCGCTACTTTATATGGCAAGTTTTAATTAAAAACGAAAAAAAACACACAAAAAAACCGAAGTATTTGAAAGGTCTTATTTTAATTGGGGCAAGTTTGGGCAAATGATTTTTATTTTTTCTGCTTTCACATATACCTATTAATGAGAAAATATTAAATCTACCATGGAATCTAGTGGAATCGTTTAGTTTTTAAACTAAACTCATAATTAAACTAATTTAAAAAAATCAATTTATGACACATTTTTGAGATCTCAGTAATGAAAAACTAAAAATAAAATTTATTGTCAAACATGTTGTTAGTAGTTACCAAACATCTTAAACATATGACTTCAAATTAAATTTTGAACTGTTTTTACCCATGTCAATCTTAAAAGAGTGACACAAAAGCTAGATTTTTTTGAACGAGTTTTCCGATAAATTAAATAAAATAAATAAGTCTCGGAAAAAGGCGTATAATTTGGTGAAATCTTGAAAATTGTTCACAAAAAAGTTAATTATTGACTTTTAGTGGTATTTAGTAACATTATAATTAAATTAATTAATTTCCAGCAATACTTTTTTTATGGGGGGTTTTTTGCCGTTTTTTATGGATTTTGACTCACTGTGCGACGTCTTACGCCGCCACTGTCTCCAGATTCTTTTGGTAGGCACTTCACATGATTTTACTATTATCATTATCTCTGGCAATAATTAATACCAAAGTACGCGGATAATAAAGACGTTTTCAAAATGAGTTCCTTTTTTTAAATTTGGATTACTAGTTCCCAAGTTATGACAATTTATGATGGGCTCAATAACGTCTATTTTGCGTCAAGATTTGTTGAGTTTTTCTTAAAGATTTATGGCACCATATTTTGATAATAAATTTATATTTCAAATGCTATCAATAAGAAAGAGTTTTATTAAAGTACTAATGGTAATTTATCTTTATTGTTTTCTTTTTTACTAAAGAATTAAAGCATTCAGTTCTACAAATTATTATTCTCATATTTTGGGGCCCCTGGGTAAGGATCCCACTACTCGTTTGCCCCATTTGGGGCAATTGGGTCAAAGACAATGAAATTTCTGTAAAACCCGAAAAAATTAATTTTAGTTAATAAACGAGAGCTTTTTTATATTGTAAGAGTAAACAAAATCATATGCATTTATAAAAATCTAAATTATCTGGAAAGAAATGTCTTTGCAAACCATAGAAATGACACATTAGACACTGATGTCTAATAGCTGCTGTACTTTCTGGTTGAAGTTAAATCTTTGTGCCTTTTGCAGAACCCACGCCACCATTTTTCTGTAGGAGTTCCATTCTTGAATGATTTTTTATGTTTTAAAGCAAAATTTTCAGCATATTTTAGAAATTGTAATCCACCAAATCCGTTTCCTAAAGATGCACAATCATATGCAAAATCAATTAATTTCTTTTCTTCTTCTTCATCTAAGATAGTTGGATGTCCAGGTTTGGCTCCCATTTCCTTTTCTCCAGAAAGTCAAACTTGTAACAAACATCTTGGAATGTCAAAGCTTTACATGCTGCTCATTGTGAAACTCCATTTTTAACAGCTTTAATTGCTGATATCATCAATTCATGATTCCATAAACGATGCTTTCTGTATTTGCTTCTTTGTTTTTCAATTTTTGTTGAATTTTTTATTTTTTTAGTTTCATTTTTTTTTTCCATTCTAAAGTAAAGTGCCAAAAAACACCATGAAGATTTAATTATAAAATGGTTATGACTGTCTAAAATAAATGTCTATGTTTCCACGATTATATCATGTAAATTGTAATCTTAGGTTACAATCATATACACGTACTTTTATGCACATGGTACATACACACATGGTTTAGATGGTTTACATATAAAAACCTCTTGGGTTTTCTAAAATTTATATAAGTATATATGGTTATATAAATTTTTTAAAACTGGACGTCTTTCCTAATTTATCAAAGTAAACATTTTTGGAGTATTTTTATAGTGACACTGTCATTGGAATGACAGCAAAGTTTTACAAAGACTTTCTACCCTATCCACATTGTTAAATAACACATTCTTAAGAAATACCCTAAAAGTAAACTAATGGAAAAACACCACGGACGTTATTAATTGGTTTAACGGCATAGAAGACAAAAATAGTTATTTCTTCATCCAATTCAACATAAATGAATTTTATCCATTTATAACTACCGAAATATTTAATAAAGTCGTTTCCTTTGCAAAACAACACACCACAATAACAGACGACCAACTTAGAATGATAATACATAGCCGAAAATCCCTCCTCAACTACAACAATAACATGTAGATAAAAAAAATTGAATCATGAAAGTTTTGATGTAACAATTGGCAGCCACGATGGCGCTGAATTTTGCAAACTTGTAGGGATCTACATACTCAACGAATTATTAAATATAGTTATAAAAACCGACAAAGCTTTACCGTGATGATGGCTTGTTGATAATACGTAATTCTAACGGCCAAGAAATGTAGCGAATGCGAAAAAACATAATCGAAAAGATTAAAGATGTTGGATTTCAAATAGACACAAAAACAAATCTTAAATTAGTTAACTTCCTTGATGTCACTTTTAATTTAGCCCAAAACGCCCATAGGCCTTTCAAAAAACCCATCAATAGTCTTCAGTACATCCATATATCTTCTAATCAACCACCACAAATTATCAAACATTTACCTACTTCAATATCAAACAGACTTTCACAAAATTCCCCCAGCGAAGTTATATTTAATCAATTCTAAAAACGAATATGAACAACCACTAAAAAATAGTAAATACAAAAACTACTCCCTTAAATATCAGATCAAACAAAAAACACCCCAAACAAATCGTAAATGCAATATCATATGATTCAACCCCCCATTTAACAAAAACGTCTCCACAAATGTTGCAAAAATGTTCTTGTATTTACTAGAAAAAAACTTCCCTAAGACTTCACAAAACTTCACAAAATCTTAAACAGAAACACTGTAAAGGTAAGCTACAGTTGCACTGAAAATATAGAAAAAATTATAAAAAACCACAACAAAAAAATTATCTTCCCAAGAATTGAAAATATTGATCCAAAATGCAATTGTCAAAACAAAACAGAATGCCCCCTGAATGGTAAGTGCAAATCACAAATATCATATATAAATGCATCATTGCAGCAAAAAACCAACCCAACAAAGTTTATATCGGATTAACGGAAGGTGAGTGGAAATCCAGATATAACAACCACCAATCGTCATTCAGTAATATTAAATACAAAAAGTCTCCCGCCCTATCAAACTACTTCTAGGATTTTATAGGAAACAATTTTAACAAAACCCCTATACTAACATGGTCTATTCTCAATATTTCTAAATTATTAAGTCTAAATATTGTATTTTTTTTTTTAAAGCAATCAATAAACCCTATATTATAGATTTTTTTGAAAATCGGCCAGAATAAGGACGCAGCCAGATATGGGTCAGATTACCCTAAATAACTAGCTAGGTTGAACGAAGTACAATAATGGCGTCAAGCAAAACATCGAAAAAATTTTTTTTTTTCTAATTGTTAAGTCCAGACATAAAAAACAAATTATTATAAAAACAAACATCAAATAAAAAAAAAAAAGCAATTATCAAATATTGTAACTTAATAAACTAAATAATCTTTTTTGATGTGAACCCAAAAAAAGCAATTTAAGACAGTATATGTACTTGTCAAAAAGTGTAAATAAAATAAACATTGGAGAAAACAACTTGAAAAATCTTCTAGCTTAATTTTTAAGAAACTTTGAAGAATAATCTTCACAAATCAACATTTTTTAAAATTTTCGCTAGTGATATATAATTGGCAATTGGGTATGAAATTAGATAGCATTAAAATAATTCCAGAAAAAGTTGCCGACAAATTCGCCAATATTTATATTCTGAACTTGTCACACGAAAAAAGTCGCGTGACTGAAGTGCATACTTTCGGTGATTTATATGAAGGATTTTTATATGTAAGGAAATTTATATGTAAAGAAATTTATATGTAAGGAAATTTATATGTAAATAAAAAAACAAAAATATATTTCAAAACAACAATTTTATAAAACAACCAAAATTTTAATCAAAAATTGGCAAATCTTGCGTTCTATTTCGTGGAGCATTTTTATGGAACAAAATAGTTCTGAAAAATTTTGATCTTATTGGTAAATGGAGTTATTACTCCTTTAAAAGAAAACTAAAGGAAATTGTTTTTACAATTGATGACATATTTCTATATTTTTTAATATTTGCTTTTAATCGCTACATAAAATATTTAAGTATCTTATTTTGAAAGAAATTTTTATTTTACCATAATATAAATTTGACCACTATTAATATTTATATTTTTTTTCAAAGCTTTTTTTATCTTACTATTTTATTTATATTTAACATTCTAGTCGTTCTCGATGGCAATACATTGTGTTATTTTACTAGCCTTCTTTTTAATGGTTATGAAATAAAAACTACACTATATATATATACATATAAATATATATATATATATATATATATATATATATATATATATATATATATATATATATATATATATATATATATATATATATATTTATATATATATATATATATTTATATATATATATATATATATTTATATATATATATATATATATGTCTGTATATATATATATGTCTGTATATATATATACATATATATACACATATATACATATGCATATATTTATATTTTTATATATATATATATATATATGTATATATATATGTATATATATATATATATATATATATATATATATATATATATATATATATATATATATATATATATATATATATATACATATGCATATACATATATGTATATACATGTGTATATATATATACATATATATATATATATATATATATATATATATATATATATATATATATATATATATATATATATATATATATATATTTATTTATTTATAAAGATTCTATTCAGCACAAAATGTGTAAACATTCTAATAAATAGAAAAAAATATTAGCTGATTTTGCCAAGTTTTCCACTAAAATCTAGTCATTTACTAGTGCGCTAGCTGGTACAGGACAAGCAACTACCATTGGACATAAACTGAACACAACAAATCGTTCCAATTTTTTTAACTGATTGTTAGTAACAATTTCAGGTTTTGGAAAATGTTCTTTGATCTGTGCAGACAGAAGCACAATATTCAGAGAATAAAGCAGTTTACTCATCCACCTTGTTTTGTGAAAGACACCAGAATAGAGAATTTTGAAGTTCTTCGGTTCAGATCCCTTAGGTATTATGAGCAAAAACAGCTGAATCAGCTCTAATTACTTCTGTCTTCTGAATCAGCTTTAATTCCTTCTGACACACATGCAGCTGTTCTCTATTCTGAAAATGTATATCATTATAGTGTATTTGTATAATCTTTATTCAAATATTTTCTATTTAATCAATTAAACTTACCTGTATTTGATGAAGTTGTACCAAAAATCATGCCAATAACATATTCTTCACACTTTCATTCTTTGGGAGGTTTTTTAGTTGCCATTGCTATTATGTCTCCAAGAACTTTACCAGTTT